>NW_024753558.1:517500-520000 GCF_018991925.1 Homarus americanus | reverse complement strand
CTGGTGATATTCTTTTATTTTGTTTTTGTCTTCGTTTGTTTGTTCTTCTTCGTTTGTCTTCTTTTACGTGGGTTTATAATGTGTTCTTTTATCTTCTCTTTCTGTTTTGTTCTCTTCCTTTCTCTTCTTCTCCCCCTCTTTTAAACACCTCTCTTCCTTCTGCTACCCCACTCACCTCCCTACCTTTTCTCTTCCTCCCCGTCTTCTTCATCCTACTCACCCCAGCACATCCTCTTTCTCTTCCTTTCCACACCTTTTCCTCTTTGTTACTCTCCCCACCTCCTCTTCTTCCTCCTCTCCCAGTACCACAGTCCCGCCGACACGTGTGAGAGAGGAGTGAAGAACCGCCTTTGCACTGTTCCCGGGACACGACACGAAGTTAAGTAATATCACCTCTCCCCTCCCCTTTCCCCACCTCCCCTCCCATCACCCCTCCCTACCTCCCCTCCCTACCTCCCCACCACATCCCCTCCCCACCACCTGTCAGGGGAGGACTGACTATTATATCACGTGTCTCCCGTCTGTCAGTCTGTTTTACCTCCCGTCTGTCTTTCTGTCTATATGTGTGTCTCTTCGTATGTCCGTCTGTCTATGTATGTATGTATGTATGTATGTATGTATGTATGTATATATGCTTTCTATAGTGCTCGAGTGACGCCTGGCGGACGTTCGCTCCACCTTTAACATTCACCAGGCGTCTTTAACACCCGGTAGGCATTTTTAACATCCAGCAGGCATTCTAATCATCCGGCAGGCATTCTTAATATCCGGCAGGCATTTTTAACATCTGGCAGGCATTTTTAACATCTGACAGACATCTTTTTCACACAAGAACACACTAGTAGGGGCATCAGTTATGATACGACACGTGTTAACAATAGGTGGTAGTGGTGGCCGCCCTGACTAATGCCTCCATTATTCCCCCAAATGGGCCACTTTATTTCATCTTCAAGAGAGGAAAAAAAAAGAATAAGTTTGGATCGTGTACAACTTGCGTCATTACTCCGGATAATCTCAAGATTTTTCTCACCAGATGATGCCGAGAGCAGATTATTGAGCATCCGCCATCTGTGTTATAGTTTTCTTACGGTGTAGAGACTTTAATAATAATAATAACTGTACCGAGTAATAATAATGGTAATAATGATGATGATGATTACTTAACAATAATAGGAAACCTGGATGTTAATCGATTTGTGGATGTTTTTGTCGGGTAATGGTTACTCAGTGCAGTTGGTCAGTTGTCCGGTCATTTCAGACTATTCTTTGACACTAGATCATGCAACTCGTTAACTTATGATGTGGTTGTTTTGACGACAGCTTTTACACCTTAAACAAATTCACGCAAAGGGCAACCATGTTTGAGAGTATGTTTTGTGTGTGTGTGTGTGTGTGTGTGTGTGTGTGTGTGTGTGTGTGTGTGTGTGTGTGTGTGTGTGTGTGTGTTCTAAGCCGAAACTCATTAAGCTCACAGAGTCAACAGTGATGGTGGGAATGTTGTATGAGTTGGCTGACTATGCTCTCATAAGTTAATTATCTGTACCTATACATTGTTTTTAAATAGAACTATTGTCGTCATTACCTGATTAGTCTAAATTAATCTAAACTAATATAATATAATTTAAGGCATCTCAATCTAAGGTAAGCACTTTTAAAATAAGTTAACCTACACCTACCCTATCCTATCCTAACCTAACCTAACCTAACCTAACCCAATCTAACCTAAATCAACGTAATCTACCTTACCCTGAGCCACGAGGGGTTTTGTTGATAAGTTAGAAGAGGAAATGAAAAACGCAGATGATAAAACCGTAGAGTCTTGGTGATGGATGATGGTGGTGCGAGGCCAGGAGGATTATGTGAGCTGCTGGTAGTGGTAGGGAGGGAACCAGGGAGGGAAGGAGGGAAGCACATAGGAAGGGAGGGAGAGAAGAAGAGAGGGAGGAAGGGAAGGAATATTGAAGAAGAAGGGAAGAGATAAAGGCTGCAGAGAGAGAGAGAGAGAGAGAGAGAGAGAGAGAGAGAGAAGGAGGTTACAGCCTCCAGAGAAGGATAAAATACGAGAACTAGGAAAAGCTAAAAAGAGAGGTGGTATGGAAAAATGGGAGAGGAAAAGGAAGGAAGGGAAATAGGGGAGAAACAGGAAGGGAGGGAGAGCGGAAAGAGTAGCCAAGGAAGAATGAGAGAGAATGGACAAGGTGTAAAGAGGAGTTAGAGAAGAGGAAGAATTAGAAGCAAGCATAAGAGGAATGGGGAATACTATTGAAGTGTCAGGGGAGAATAAATGAAGAGAGAGAGAGAGAGAGAGAGAGAGAGAGAGAGAGAGAGAGAGGTAATTTGAATGAGGAGGAAAATCTCTCTGTAGGACGCAGCTGAAAAGAGAAATCATCGTCAATAGTTTGTTTACAAGACAAAGTGACGTCAAGCCCCGATGACGTCATGGTAAACATTGATCAGGTACAGAAATATCTCTTGACTCTTTACTTGTTGTTCCAAGGAC
>NW_024753558.1:510000-515000 GCF_018991925.1 Homarus americanus | reverse complement strand
ATCATGACTGTGACCATTTTCCAACAATCCTGGTTAAAACACGCGCCTTTAAACACGCCTTTAGTAACCTCCAAAAGACGTGTACCAAGTATGATGTTCCTCGTAAGGTTGATTAGTGTATTACTGTACAGTCGGTGTGATTTGTTTTGTGGGTTTACTGATAAAAGAATAGCTTGGTAGATGTAAGAGGAAGGTAGCCCCGTGGTCACCTCTTTCCGCATCAGTGTCCACAGGTGAGTCGTGCTCCAGGGCCACCTAAAGTTTTGATAGGTAAAGGGAATGGAGGGTCATGGTGTAGTATCTGTTCTCTCCCTGTACTGTGCTTTTCTGTCTCTCTTCACTCTTACATTCTCCCATTTTTCCCGTCTCTCTCTCTCTCTCTCTCTCTCTCTCTCTCTCTCTCTCTCTCTCTCTCTCTCTCTCTCTCTTTATTCATCAAAACATCAGATATACTTATTCCTCTTTCGCTCTCCTTCTCTCCTTTATACACTTTCCCTCCCTCTTACGTCCTCTCTTCCCTCAGTCATTACCATTTTTCCTCATCCCTCCCCCCCCGCCCCCTCTCTCCTCGCCTTACGTCCGCCGCTACTCTCACTTCCCCTTAACTCCGTCTCCCTCCTTTCCTCTCCCTCCCTCCCTTCCTGCTCCCCAGCTTAGCAGGGTGATAAATGCTTCCTCCTCCGTTCACCACTCTGGATTCCTTTAGGGGAAGAAAAGAGGAAGAGAAGGGGGAGAGGTGAACAGAAGGGGAAGAGGGAGGGTAAGAAGAAGGGGAAGAGAATAAGGACAGTAGGAAAAGGGGGAAGAGAAGAAGGAGAGTAGGAAGAAGGGGAAGAGAAAAGGGAGATGGCAGGTGAGGGGTGGGAGAGGAGGAGTAAGTAGAAGAGAAGAGTATCATGAAAGGGATTGGTGAAGGGAAAAAGAGAGAAAGGGAAGAAGGAGGAGGAAGAGGAGAAACAGGTAGGTAAGGAAAGGCGAGTTACCCAGCAAGGTTTTGTCAGTGAGAGTTTACTTCTCGTAACATCGGTTTACGACCATATCTAGTTACAGTCTCGGGGAAATTGTGTCGCCATTTTTATGTCTGTAGGTTAAAGGAGAAAGTTATAATAGGCGTTCCAGTTTGTGGGGAAATTTGTGAGTCACGTGAAGATTAGACACCCTAACGCTGCCTGAAAGAGGGATTAGGTTAGGGTTAGGTTAGGTTAGATTAGATTAGCGTTCGAATGGTTATCTTCGGGTAAAATAACATAAGGTGTCTAATAATCTATACGTGATCATTATGTGTGTTACGGGCTTTTAAGAATCTTTGTATTAGAGACGATGACCAACACAGTTTTCAGTAACGAGGTAAGACTGATGTAACAACACCCGCTGTAACATGTTATACTCTACCCTGATGCTGAGAAATTCCTGAGGTGAATTTCCCTCCTTTTTAACTGGAAACAAAATAACATAACTTTTGTAAAAACCTTAAATAACATCACATATACGCAATTACTGTCCAAAATAACCTTGGCTACTGTATACAGATATTTACTACAACAACACGTAAAGGAAGGAAGTTAATGTAGGCCAGTTGGAGATATAAGAGAAAGTTTAATGGAGTCGAATTACTAGTGAGACTCTGTTATAAATTCACGCATTCTTAATGAGAGAGAATTAACATAGGAATTTCTAAGAATTCTCGTCTGGGTTTTGTTTATTTTCTTATTATTCGGCCTTCTCGTTCTCTCTATCCTTCTCCTCCCCTATCCCTCGTTCTCCTCCTCTTTCCCTATCCTCTGGCCTCCTCCGACCGTCCCCCTCTATCCCATGTCCTCCTCTTCCCCCGCTATCCTTGACCTCATTTCCTTCTATCCCCTGGTCTCCTCCCCCCTATTCCCCGGTCTCCTCCCCCGACCTCCCCCTGTTCCCGACCTCCTGTCCTCCTATCCCCCGGCCTCCCCCCTTATCCCCGACCTCCCTCTACCCTCTGGCCTCCCCCACCCCTAACCTTATTCCGTGTGAAGCAATTTATAAACAAGGCGGTAAATAGGCTAACAGTGGCACCAGACAGTCCCGACGACTTATGAACGCTAAGTAATTTCTTTATCGGTGGCGGGGTCCTGGGAGGCTGGTGTGGCCGCCTTACTCTACAAGAATTAATGATATTTTATACCATTTTTTATTTTTTATTCTTGTACAAGGAGAGCGTTACAGCTCCTTCCCTCCCTAAGGATGAAATATAGATTGTCCTAAGGGATTTATAACGAGTCGACCACACAAATAATATAAAAAAGAGACCTTTTGATATATATTTCTTATAACGTGCCATATATTGTATAAAATAACGCTATATAATACAACTTTTTTATACCGCCGCTAAAGATCATAAACAGATGGATGTCATATATAAATACAGTACAGGTCTTAGGACCCGGATGTGGGTGCCAATGTAGAGAAACGATGGATCATAATCAAAATGTCTCTTTAGAAATTATATTATTTTTAACCTAAACGAAAAAAAAATGTATTTGGAATATTTTTAACAAAACTCCATAGCTAAAGTGGCACCATATTTAATTCTAAAAAATAAGGTCTGTCGAGTTAATAGTTTATACTGTAGTTAATAATGATAGATAATTATACTTTTGTTTACAGAAGAAGTGGACTTTAGGTTTAATAACGATAAACGATCCCATATTTAATCACTGAAGAGGTGAAGTGTAATTAGATGGTCACGCTACAGGAGGAAATTGAATCCTTAAACGCTTCTTGGGAATTTTCATCAGCAGTTAATAAAGCTTAGAATAAAAGTTACGAGAGAACAGTTGTGGCTGAAAATGATAATGTGAAAATACCTAAGAGTTTTATATCGTTTAAGATACGGCGGGAAATGTTTAATAGTTGAATAAATAAACAGTACTCGGAGTTTTGCTTTGAAAACCGGCGAAAATAAATGAAAAGATAATTGAATGCATACAAGAGACTCTGTTCTTTATGTTATGAGAAGATAAATTTTAAGCGAAAATAAACCTTAAAAAACACTCAAAATTTGGTGTTTGAAAATGCCATGAAAAGATTATAAGATAACATACTTACAAAAGACAAATATTTTTTTCGTTTCCAAAAATTATTAAAAAAAAATATATATATATGTATATATATATATATATATATATATATATATATATATATATATATATATATATATATATATATATATATATATATATATATATATATATATATATATATATATATATATATATATATATTTTAGAATATATTCATAGTAAAAAATAGGTAGAAATAAATTACAGACGCAAAGAAAAGGGTTTAACAAATTATTTAAGAAATCCAAAACAACAGAAATTAATAATAAAAATCGATTAAATTACATTAACTTGAAAAAACTAACAAATATTAAAAACTAAAAAAAACACATGAATACTGACAGTCTACAGCCATTTTTCACCAGCTTGTTAAAGTCGAACAATTCTTGACTAACTACCTCACTAACTGCCACATAAAATAAAGGCCTTGTGAAGAGCCATGTATAACAGCATAACAGCAATTCATCAGCTGCTGTTAACTGTCTCACTGGACGAGGCCATTACGCTGTTCCACGGGTCGTATAGTCGTGTGTGATTCCCGCGACGAAGTGGAGAGTTTTTGAACATTGACATGGGGGGGTGTAGGGTTGACATGGGGGTGTAGGGTTGACATGGGGGGTGTAGATGGACATTGGGAGGGTGTAGTGGTGTTGACACAGGGGAGGGTGGCGACACAGCACCAACACTTAGTGCACTGTCAGGGACATTATTCATTTTTATACTATTTTACGGTTAAGTTTTATCATCAACCTGACAGCACTATTAACACACTCTCTCTCTCTCTCTCTCTCTCTCTCTCTCTCTCTCTCTCTCTCTCTCTCTCCATTATTTTTGTGTCATTTATCTCTCTTATTCTTGTCCCTCTTTCCCATTTTATTAACCCCACTCCCCCTCATTCTTCTCTTACTCCCTCTCATTTTTCCCTCAGTCTATCTCCTTTTTTCCTCCGCCCGTCAAAAGCAGATGAGTGGGCGGGTGGAAGAGTTGGAGGGAGGGAGGGAGGGTGGTGGAAAGGATGGAGGCAGGAAGGGTGAGAGGGTTGAAGAGAGGGAGAAAGAGGTTAGTGAGAGGGTTGAAGGGAAGGGGAGGGAGTTGGAGGGAGAGAGGATGGGAGGGTGGAAGGGAAACGAGAGACGGAGGGAGGGAGGGAGGATGAGAGGGAAGGAATGTGGGAGGGAGGAAGAGTGTTAGGGTGGTGGAAAGGCAAGAGAGTGGGTTGGAAGGAGGGAGAGTGGGTTGGAAGGAGGGAGAGTGGGTTGGAAGGAGGGAGAGTGGGTTGGATGGAAGGAGAGTGGGTTGGAAGGAGGGAGAGTGTGTTGGAAGGAGGGAGAGTGGGTTGGATGGAAGGAGAGTGGGTTGGATGGAGGGAGAGTGGGTTGGAAGGAGAGGTAAGGAGGGAGGTAGGAGCGGCTTCCAGGTTCCCATTATCGCCATGTCAACACCAGCTGACACACCCTCATCCATACAGCTGCCACATCCCATCCTCAGAGTGCCACATCATATCCTTACAGTGCCACATCCCGTCCTAAGAGTGCCACATCCCATCTTCAGTGCCACACCCTGTCCTCAGAATATCACATCCCATCCTCAGAGTGCCACATCCCATCCTCAGAGTGCCACACCCCAGAGTGCCATATCCCACTCAGGTGCCACATCCATCTTCAGTGCCACCCTGTCCTCAGGTGCCCATCCATCCTCAGCGTGCCTGTCCGTCCTCAGAGTGCCACACCCCATCCTAACCATGAATGTGTCATATCTCACCTACAATGTTGCCATCCCCTCATCCATACAGTTGCCATACCCTATTCGCCATCCAATCTATGTACCCATCCATACCCTATTCGCCATCCAATCTATGTACCCATCCATACCCTATTCGCCATCCAATCTATGTACCCATCCATA
>NW_024753558.1:505000-507500 GCF_018991925.1 Homarus americanus | reverse complement strand
ATTAGTGGTCAACCTTTTTGTCTTCACTTTATTATAAGTAAGTAATTCTTTTTTTCGTGTGAGATTAATGTTGTGAATAACTTTACTCTTAGATTATCAAAAGTTGGAGAAACCAAATAGTTTTGTTAGTTTTCATCATTGGCGACATTAATGTTTTTTGTTCTTATTGTCCCTGAACAACAATAACAATATTACTAAATCTATAAATAGTGTGTGCGTGTGCGCGTGCGTGCGTTAAATAAAGATTATTTTTCTAAACTGTGAAAGGAGGAAGGGCTGTTGTAAGGGCAGGAGGGCTGGTGTGCTGGCAGGAGGGCTGGTGTAAGGGAAGGGGGGGGCTTGTGTAAGGGCAGGAGGGCCTGGTGTGAGGGCAAGAGGGCCTGGTGTGAGGGCAAGAGGGGCTCTTGCTTAACGTTGATAGGTTTCAGGAAACTTTTTTTTTTTTAACGACGCTTTTTATTGCCAAGTCATCGACAAAGCTTTAGCGGAAATTCCTGGACAGATTTTTGCCAAACTTTTTATTTGTTTTATTTGTTTACTTTTTGTGGGGAGAGCAACAAAGTTAGTTTTGAAATGGCCTCATTACATCATGAAATGGCCTCACTTGGTCACAGAATGGCCTAATTAGCTCGTGAAATGTCGTATTCAGAAATTAGATGCTATACTTCTTCACAAATCGGCTTTAATTAAACAAGGCGGCTGCCCTTGGACGTAAAATGGTTTATACCGTCATAGACTGGCCTGATATTGGTAAAAAAAAGAAGCTCTGTAAAAGCCTTTCCTCGCCTCTGCCCTGCTCACACCACCACCTGGTTATTGTGCTTGTCTTTAAAACCATATTGTTCGTGGTCACCTATGTAGCTTTTATCTCGTTTAATTTGGTGGATGTGAACGAAGGTGAAGTTTTTGCTACACCGTGAACGTGACACCACCATCCAATGACATCCAGAACTCTGCTCACTGACCACCTCAAGAGCTCCTCCTATTGGCCGTTCAGAAACATTGTCCTACTAACCACCAGGAGTCGTTATCCAGGTCAACCCAGAGCTTCCATCATACAGGTCTGGCGTAACGTATCACAGCCAGGGTGAGACATGTTAGGAATATCTCCCTCTTTCCTTTTACTGTCTGCATCTTTGTGAGGCTGTTGGGGGTTTACGAGACGTGGGACAGATATGGTTATATTAGGAGGAACAAAAAAATTCACTCGCTGCTCAGGGCTACGACTGACTCACAACACAGCGGGGGATGCACTCCATAGGTCAGTAGTTAAATTATAAACTATTTTAAAAAAGAAGTTAATTAAGCACTCAAAATTATATTACCAGCCTCTGTGGTGTTTACATAGTGAAATCTTTTGTTGACGTTTCGTTAATTAAAAGAAAACTGACAAGAAGTTACGTTTTTTGTTTTACGGAGCTTTGAGAAAAATGGTGGATTTTTCTATTACTTATCTTATATCAAAGACAATTTTAGTATATTGTTTTTTGTAGCTTGAGATAAAAACAAATGTGCTTACGGGGAATGACGTAAATTATTTTCTTGTTTCTCTGTAAATCGATTGTCTTAATTTTGCTGTAACGAGTTGTAAATATATTTATTTTCACTGTATCTTGACGACAAATATTTCCCTTATTTGGTTCTAATTTGACTTAAGATAATTTCATCGTCTTAATAATTTTACTTAAAGAAAAAGACCAAAATATCTTATCTTATTTTATCTTAGCTTTGGTGATTTATTGGACATATTAACTGTGTGAAGTGATATAATTATTTACTTGTATTTTCTTCAAGAGGTTGATCTTAAATGTACTAATATTTACGTTAAAGAAAACCTTATATGGTATTTATATTTAGTGAAGAAATTGAACCGAGATGATGTGATTCTGTCTTCCTTACGCTCTCTCACTATCATCTTCTCCCCTCTTCTTTCTCTCCTTTCCTCCTCTGTCTCATCTTCACACCCTCTTCACTCCAAACTCTCTCTCTCTCTCTCTCTCTCTCTCTCTCTCTCTCTCTCTTCCATTGTCTCTCCTCTATTCTCATTCTCCCAGCCTCATCTCCCTCACTTTCCCCACCATCCCACATCCTCTCCCTCACACACACATCCTTTCCTGAACTTCCTCTCCCTTAATCTCACCCTCTCCCATCCTCCTCACTTCATCTCCCTAACTCTCACCGCCTCCAGCCTCTTCTCCATCGCTGTCACACCCCTCCCTACCCTCTCACCCCTCCCTCTCCCTTCTCTCTCTCTCTCCCTCACTCACCACCTTCCGCCTTCTCTCCCTCACTCTCACCCTACCACCTCCTCTCCATCGCTCTCACACCCCTCTCCACCCTGTCAGCCCTCCCTTAACCCCCTCTCTCTCTCCCTCACTCTCCCCTTACACCTCCTCTCCCTCCTCTCCCCTTACACCTCCTCTCTCTCACTCTCCCCTGCCCACCTCTCTTCCCTCACTCTCCCCTCCCACCTCCTCTCCCTCACTCTCCCCTTACCCTC
>NW_024753558.1:497500-500000 GCF_018991925.1 Homarus americanus | reverse complement strand
CACATAGGCTTTATTCAACTCCCTGGAGCCATCAACTCTCTAAAGTGATTAGCCTTGTAAAATCTTATTATCTCTATAATGTCAAACTTCCTCGGAATCTTCATCATATTATTATGTGTTTACTATCATCATTCAATTCATTTATACGAACTATCACAATATTATCATTATTTGTGATTGTCATTATTTTACATTATATAAAGTGTATTTAGACGTTTATTAGTTTAGTAGAGTGAGAGAGACGCCACAGTGTCGAACTTGGTAAATATTCAACTTGTGTTTCCATTAAGGCATTTCTTGTGAATTTAAATGCATATATTCCAGCGGTCAGGAGATTATGTTTTCACCAAATTAATTTTGATCTCATATCGCCGTTCTCGGGAAAGGATCGTAAGAACGACTACTTCCCCTCTATCCGTCCGGGCGACCAAGCTTCCGGAGGGGTGGAGGGGGGGGGGGGGTTAGGAGGGGTCCATACATCTCGAAGTTAAAAATACGAGAACCCAAACAACCTAACCTAACCAAACTTAGTCTCTGTACCCATCATAACAAGATCTCAAATTAAATCAATAACCAGAAATTTCCGTCATCATCCCAAATTATGGCGCAAATTATGACCTCTTGAGCCAGCACCACCACCACACAACACTATGATGGTGCATTTTGTGAAAGGTTCCTCATTAAGACATAACAACAGAGTCAGATGTGTCAGTGTTAAGTCTTGAGCCAGATGTGTCAGTGTTAAGTCTTGTATTATCCGGCAAGAGAGGATGTGAGTCTTAAGTCTAATCCCAAGTAAATGAGGCGGCGTTAGTTGAGCCCGAATGATCTCTGGATTATATCAGTAACCGGAATTATTGACTTCTAAAGAATACTGGTAAGAGTGATAATTAGGTACAGCGAAGATAACATTAATAACATGTATCAATAATTATGAGAGAGAGAGAGAGAGAGAGAGAGAGACATATAACAAACATGAAGACGTCAAGTTAGATTCTCTACAGCTCCTCTGGCTGCTGGCGGTTGTTATGGTAACCTGCCTCCTCTCACTTACTCTCCCTCACCCCTCACTCTAACTCCTCCTCCTTCTCCTCTCTCTCTCTACTTCACTCTCCCATTTCCTTTTTCTTTTTCCCCTCTCTTTCTCTTTCCTCCACTCTCCCTCTTCCTGTCACTCCCTCTTTTTCCCTGCCCTTCCTTTGTATCTCCTTTCCCTCTTTTTCTTCTCTCTCTCTCTCTCTCTCTCTCTCTCTCTCTCTCTCTCTCTCTCTCTCTCTCTCTCTCTCTCTCTCTCTCTCTCTCTCTCTCTCTCCATGTTCCTGTCTCTCCTTATTTTTCCTTTTCATTCCTCTTTATCTCCCTTCCCTCTCTATTCTTCTTTCCCTCTCTCTCCCCCATTATCCATCATTTTACCTCCCCTCACAATCACTATTACAACTTAACTAAAAAATAAAAATAACTAAATAATAAAAGTGTCCACATGTGTACTACTAGCAACGGTAAGATAATGTGATCACTGTTGCTATTGTTTAACTAGCAGTAGCAACAGAGACCTTCATTGTTTCCATAAATCCTCCAAAAGCTTATACTGACTAAGGTTATTACCGCCACACAGAGAGATGGTTTATCCTTGAACAATCGTCGGGCCTTTGAGGAGAGATTAAGTAAGACGTGTATGTACTTTATGTGTTGTAGAATGATAATTTTAACTCGTCATCAAGAATTTTAGTATATGTTATTATATACAGGTGTGATTTAGTAAGTGTTCTGTATTGGATCTACTATGAGGTACAGGTTATCATTATTATCATTTACCTGTAGTGGGGAGCGATATGTAGTAATTCTGTTACATAATGCTGAAGCTTATTCCATTATTACTGTGGTTTTTAGGAATTCTTTTATGCTTACATTTGGATTTTGTTTTTTAAATATATACCCTGAAAGTATTTATGCTGTCAAGAGGGACTTAATAACTATGTCACTGTCAGAGTGTTCACCAGTGGGACACACAGCCTCACTGTCACCACACACGTTACCCAAATTCAGCTCCAAATGGGTTTTAAATTGACGACACAAACAAAAAGGAATATTTGCGTATGAGGCTTAATGACTATTGACCAGTGATGGGTCACCACATTCCCCGCGGTAATTATGATGACCTTAGTCAACAATGATCCCTTCAAATGTCTCGTTTAACGTATTACGAGGAGAGGATCACGACCATGAGCAAATACCAGAGTGCACCAATCTGGACCAACATTAACGAGAAATGACTTAACCCCTTGAATACTGACTTAACCCCTTGAATACTGACTTAACCCCTTGAATACTGACTTAGCCCCTTGAATACTGACATAACCCCTTGAATACTGACATAACCCCTTGAATACTGACTTAACCCCTTGAATACTGACTTAACCCCTTGAATACTGACTTAACCCCTTGAATACTGACTTAACACCCCCCAGACTGTCTTATGCTTCCAAGTTTACCAACATCT
>NW_024753558.1:442500-495000 GCF_018991925.1 Homarus americanus | reverse complement strand
CGTGTTTCATTTAACTAACTCTCTCTCTCTCTCTCTCTCTCTCTCTCTCTCTCTCTCTCTCTCTCTCTCTCTCTCTCTCTCTCTCTCTCTCTCTCTCTCTCTGTATCTATCGCCTTACGCCATTATTCCCGTCCACACCACAGGGCCACAAAGTTCAGATCCTTATCATAATAGGGAAGGCGAAGTTGGGAAGATTTCATCCTTCTCACGGCCAAGTTAGGAAAAATTTGCAGGTTTAAAGATTTTCTGGATTTCCACTTGTGTGTATCGTGATCAGTGTCTGGCGGTGTGTGTGTGTGTGTGTGTGTGTGTGTGTGTGTGGTGTGTGTGTGTGTGTGTGTGTGTGTGTGTGTGTGTGTGTGTGTGTGTGTGTGTGTGTGTGTGTGTGTGTGTGTGTGTGTGTGTGTGTGTGTGTGTGTGTGTGTGTGTGTGTGTGTGTATCAAAATACTAGCCAATATCTGGAAATACATAACACCTTCACAGTGCCTGATCAATTATCTCAAAGGTCAACTATGTCTCCCTGCATAATATTTCTAATTAACTTATATAATTAACCGACCCGCCAGAGCTAACATCAAAGAAAAGAAAAAAAAAACATTCTGGTGGAGTTAATGAAAACATTTATCATGAGAAATTATAAAATCGCTTTGACAAATTTCGTATCCAAGATTGTCCATCTGTTCTCGTGGGTGCGGACGGCAGGGATATTTAATTCACATTATACAAATCATAAATAAAAATAATTTCATATACTACTAATGATGATGATGATGATGATGATGATGATGATGATGATGATGATGATGATGATGATACATTGCTCTTGTTGTAGTCTAAATGATTAGATAAACACAGACATGGAGAGAAGATGGAGTCATTCATTTGGCTTCCTGAGTGTATCAAATTATGGATATTATTTACTTAAGTATGTCAGTTAGGTTAGGTCTTCCTCCATCATATATAATAAAACAATTAAGAAAAAAAAAAGATAGAATTAATTAATGAAATCGTTTTATATATCAAGAATTTATTGCGATTTGTTTTGAAGTTCCGTAAGTAATGGTTGGAAAGAATTATATACTATTGAAATTAAGCTTATTTTATTAGAAGATGTTATTATATACAGGAAAAAATATATGCAAGCAAATTTTGGTGGTTGGGTGCGTGCGTGCGTGCGTGCGTAAACCCCTTCGAGCAGGTGAATGAAGGAAAGAAAAAGAGGACTTAGGAAAGAGAAGAAGAGGTGGAGGATAGACCAGAAGAGGTAAAAGTAAACAGAGAGGGAGGCAGAGAAGACAGAATAACTGTAAGTGTGGATGAAGAGAAGAGGGTGGAAGGAGGAAGGTAGGAAGCCAGGAGGAAAGTAGGAGGCCAGGATGAAGGTAAGAGGCCAGGAGAGAGGGAGGAAAGTAGGAGGGAGGAAGGTAGAAGACCAGGAGGGAGGAAAGGAGGAGAGTAGGATGAGGCCTGAAGGGAGCGGGATAGGAGGGAGAGGTAGGGGGATGTCATGAGGGTGGAAGGAGGAAGTTAGGAGGCCAGGAGGGTGGAAGGAGGGTGGCGTGGGGGGTGGGGGTGGGGGGGGAGAAGCCGTGGTAATGATAAGTGGCACTAGTGTCAGCAGTACCCCTACGAGAGTTCCTGACTGACACTCTCGGTCTACTCCTTGGTAACTCACTCCCTTTGGCAACACTGTCCTGAGTGACGGTCGCGTGTAGTTATTGTTATTGTTATTTTTATGTAACGCTGTTATTGTCTGACAACACTCTCTAGAATGAGGCCAACTAGAAGGACTGTTTTGGCAATACTGTCCAGAGTGAGTTCTCGCTGTTTTACTTTCCTGGAAACAACGCTGAGAGTGAGATTAAATCATCGTCTTCATATTGGTTAAAACATCGTTATAAATGGTTTAATTAATAGTCATAAAAAGGCTAAACCATCATCACCAAACGGTTAAACCATCACCACTAAACGGTTAAACCATCACCACTAAACGGTTAAACCATTATCATCAAAAGGCTAAGCCATCATCACCAAAGGGTTAAAATTATTACCCTTACTGGAGATAAGAGACACATCTACTAACCTTGAATTTTAAGTCACTTTGGATAGAGTATTGTTGCTAATGCTCATTGACTTTAAGCTATGAGAAATGACGTCCATTAAAACACACACCTAATTGGCCTATACTTTAATTACTGTATCATCTGTGTAAGAGTGAAGGTGGAAGTGTGAGGTAGGAGCAGGAGGTGGCTGGTGTGCCCTGAGGAGGAGTAAGGAGGAAGAAGAAGAGGAGGAGGAGGAGGAAGAGAAGACAGAGAGAGAAGTCCCCTCATTGCCTCCCTCCTTCCTCTCCTACTACCCTCCCCTCCTCCCTCCTTCCTCTCCTACTACCCTCCCCTCCTCCCTCCTTCCTTTCCGTCCTCTGTCACTCACTCATTCACTTGACTCATAAAGCTCTTTCAAGAAAATTGAATGAGGAACACGGAAGAAAGGCGTAGGAATTAGGGATGGGAGGTGAAGGAGGAGGAAAGGATGAGTGGAAAGGAAGACGAGAGAGGAGAAGAAGAGAAAACTGAAGAAGAAAAGAGAAATGAAAATAAGAGTAATGGAAAGAAAAATGAGTAGGTAAAGACGACAGGACAGGAGGAGAAGAATGAGGAGGGGGAGGAGAAGGAATAAGACGAGGAGAAGGACGATAAGACGATGGCTCAGTGAGAGGTACCTTCATCTTATTACCTATCTCCCACCCGCCCCCCTTCTTTCATTCCTTCCTTCCTTCCTCTGTTCCACCCTCCATTTATCCTTCCCTTCATCTATTTCCCTCCTCCCCTTTCTTTCCCCGCCTCCACCCCTCCCTTCTTCCATCCCTCCTTCTCTCTCTCTCTCTCTCCCTCCCTCACTCGCCTACTCGACTGGTGAAGATCTCTCAAGGAAATGTGGTGAGGAACTCTTGTTGAAAAATGAGGCCGTGTCAGAGTTCATCCCCCTCCCTCTCACCCATCCCCTACCCCTCCCTCTCACCCATCCTCCCCCCCTCCCCCTCCCTCTCACCCAGTCTTCAGACCATTCTTCGTGGGGGTCAATTTTAGCAAGTTGGTTTAAAGGCGATGCCACCCTGGTTTGTCGACCCCAAACTCAGTCTTCTGGTTTAGGTTTTATGGTAGGTTTTAGCCTAGTTTTTTTTCCCCCCCGAGACGATATAACGCAAGTTTAAGGGTAATAACGAAGTTCAAAAGAGTGAGATAGTGTTAGTCTTAGGGTGATAATAGTGGAGGTGAAAAGGGTGAAATGACGTGAAAAGGGTGAAATGGCGTGAAAAGGGTGAAATAGCGTAAATTTTAGGGTGAAATTGCGTAGGGCTCTGCTAGACTTAGTTTATGGTGTCATAGCGTAGGTCTGGAGGTGAAATAGCGTATGTTTTAGGGTGATGTAGCGTAGGTCTTAGGATGATAGAGTGTACAGTAGATCTTAGGGTGACGTGAAATAATTTAGAAGGATACACCGTTTTTTATGGGGGGTAGAGTGTGGGTGTTTAGGGATAGACTATTTTTAGGGATAAACTGTATTTTTAGGGGTAGACTTGTGTATTTTTAGGGGCCAGTCTTTGTATTTTTAAGGGTAAACTATGTATTTTTAGGGGTATAGTGTGTATTTTTAGGAGTACACTGTATTTTTAGGGGTAGACTGTGTTTTTAGGGGTAGACTGTGTATTTTTAAGGGAAGACTCTCTGTATATACTTTATATTTTTTTACTAATTTACCGTTGTAAGATTATAGGAAAAAAATTAATATGTTCTGAGCGTTCTAGTGTTGGCTTTTAATAATATGCGACAACTTTTGACTAAGGTTAAAAATTGGTGCCACCAGTGAATTTACGGAAACTATTTTAAGGTTTCCGTTTTAGGGAATCTGTTAGAGAGTGTGTTAAGGAGTCTTGTTTTAGGGGGTCCGTTTTGAGGCGTCCGTTTTAAGGAGTACAGTTTAGGGAATTCTTATTAAGGGGTCCGTTTTAGGGAGTTTGTTTTAAGCACTCAGTTTCAAGGTATTCGTATTAGGAGGATAGTTTTTAGGAGTCCATTTTAAGGGATGCGTTTTTAAGGAGTTCGTTGTAGGAGCCAGTTTTAAGGAATCCATTTTAAGGAGTTAGTTTTAGGTAGTCTATTTTAGGGTGTTAGATTTAGGGAGACCGTTTAAAGGAGTCCATTTTATGTGTCCATTTCCAAGGCCTATTGAGTCATCACATTCTCCCTGTAACCAGACGAGTCAGATGAAAGAGTCAAAATGATTACCTTCACTCAGCAGCAAAACTTTTATGTCGTGTCATGAAATTTTGGGAATAAGAAGGATGTCATCTGGTATTAGACGCCTTAATGCCTCATAAATCCCAAATTACTCATGAATCAGATATCTAGGAGGCAGTTTCCATATTGTGGTGTCATGAGGGGTAGGTATAGGCTAATGAGGAGAGTATGTGGGCCATGAAGAGACTCAGGGGGCCATGAGGGTAGTTAGGGGGCCCCATGAGGAGAGTTAGGAGGCTATGGGGAGAGTTAGGAGGCCATGAGGAGAGTTAGGGGACAATGAGGAGAGTTAGGGGGTAATGAGGAGAGTCAGTGAAAGTCAGGGGGGCCATGAGGAGAGTTAGTGAAAGTCATGAGGAGAGTTAGGGGACCCATGAAGAGTGCCAGGGGGCCATAAGGAGAGTCGGGGGGCCACGAGAAGAGTCACTGAGAGTCAGGACGAGATTCAGGGGGTCTTAAGGAGAGTTAGGAGGGGGCCACGAGAAGAGTCAGTGAGAGTCAGTGCATTGGAAGTCCTCTCTGGGGGTGAGTATAATCCTTCCATGGTATATTATACATGATATACACTGTTTTGAGTAACGTCAGCCGTCACTCTCCACCAGCAACGTCAGCTCCTCCAATAACGTCAGCCGTCACTCTATACCTATAGCATCAGCCGTCACTCTCCACCAATAACGTCAGCCGTCACGCTCCATCAATAACGTCAGCCGTCACTCTCCACCAATAACGTCAGCCGTCACGCTCCATCAATAACGCCAGCCGTCAGGTTCCACCAATAACGCCATCCATCACGTCCACCAATAACGTCCAGCCGTCACTTCCACCAATCACGTCAGCCGTCGCTCCACCAATAACGTCAGCCGTCCTCTGCACCAATAAAGTCAGCCGTCACGCTCCACCAACGCCAGCCGTCACGCCCCACGTTAGCCGTCACGCTCCACCAATAACGTCAGCCGTCACTGCAAATAACGTCAGCCGTCACGCTCCACCAGTAACGTTAAGCGTCACTGTGACCTGAGGAGACCCCAACATTTTTCAGAAAAGTCGAGAGACACTTGCCAGTCTGATAGACACCCGTCCTGACAGCAGCCTCTGGGAAAAGTGAACCAGGTGTTGTGTTGCTGTGGTGAGCCAGGTGTTGTGTTGCTGTGGTGAGCCAGGTGTTGTGTTGCTGTGGTGAGCCAGGTGTTGTTTTAGAGCCAGGTGTTGTGTTACTGTGGTGAGCCAGTTGCTATGGTGAGCCAGGTGCTGTGTTGCTGTGGTGAGCCAGGTGTTGTGTTGCTGTGGTGAGCCAGGTGTTGTGTTGCTGTGGTGAGCCAGGTGTTGTGTTGCTGTGGTGAGCCAGGTGTTGTGTTGCTGTGGTGAGCCAGGTGTTGTGTTGCTGTGGTGAGCCAGGTGTTTGTGTGTTACTGTGGTGAGCCAGGTGTTGTGTTGCTGTGGTGAGCCAGTTGCTATGGTGAGCCGGGTGCTGTGGTGAGTCATGTTGTCATCCGGTTCATCACAGAATAAAAAGAGTTCAAGTTGTGTGATATTAAGCCTCACATCACATAAACCAGATAACGTTCTACTTCACCACAGCTTAAGAGAGTTCAGGTCTATGGTACTGTGGTGAAGCAGGCAATGGTCTGGTTCACCTTACGAGAGGCAACTACCCGATGGAGCCCTCAAGAAGCTCCCCCCCCCCACCCACCGTATTAACCCCACCTGCCACTCACATCTTTTATTACCTCCTTCACTCCTTAAGTGTCCACTCAGCCATAAGACTAGACACGTTCACGAGGTCTGATCTGAGAGAATAGATATAAAATATCATCTTCATTAGCTCGGAACACCTGCCTTGCCTCCATGACCGAAGCGCTTGAGTCAGGTGTAACTTTTATGTTTAATGTGTTAGTTAGCTCAATGGCTGCGTCTCCTGACTTGACTAAAAAAAAATTTTCCCAAAGAGGATTTATGTTTCAAATAACTATACGAATGATATATAGAGTTTCATTAATCAAAAGTTATTTAATATTGAGATATATATCAGTATTTACCTTAATTAAATCACATTCATCATTTCTTCCGTCGTATGCAAAAAAGGACTTACCGTTTCATTAAATTACACCACAAAAACCATTCCATCATCTTTAAATGCATTTCAAGGTATCAGAAAATTTAATCTTTTCATCTTACGTATAAATGATATGCAAATGATTTTAAATTCCGTCTCAACTTTATAAATTTGGAGTTTTTTCTTGGTCGGGTGAAGAAAGTGAAGTGATTAACACTCTCTTGTTGCCTCTCCAGCTTGTATGACTATAAGATCTTTACCACGTGATGAACTGAGCATGAGTGAATAATTACCAGGTTAAGAAGGCGAACATTTTTGTGTGGTCTTATGGAGAGAGAGAGAGAGAGAGAGAGAGAGAGAGAGAGAGAGAGAGAGAGAGAGAGAGAGAGAGAGAGAGAGAGGGGGATGATTCACTGCCTTATTTGTACCTCACCTGTGCTGTAACTTACCTGTACCTCACTTGTACTGAAAATTACCTTTACCTCACATGTGCTGTACAATACCTCACCTGTAATGTACCTAACCTGTACTGCACCTTTACTGTACCTTAAGTGTACCTCACGTGTGCTGTACCTCGCCTGTACCTCGCCTGTACCTCACCTGTACTTCACTTAGACTAAAATTCCTAAAAAAAATAAAAATAATAATAACAGCGATGACGCCATGAAATATATCCTCCATGATGGACGTTCTCAAAAAAAAATTAGTCACAGTCGATTGAATTTTAATTTTTGTCATGTTTTTGTGATTTTCAAGTTATTTTTTCCCCCGATTTTTAGTGGTTATCCTTTGTGTGTTATTATGCCTGCGTGGTGGGTGGGGGTATGTGGCGGTCGGTCGTGTTCTGTGTCGGTTTATTGGGTTATACGAGATAATCCTGTACTGGGATATTGATGGCGCGCACCACTAGCCTCCGCTTTATATATATATATGTGTGTATATATATATATATATATATATATATATATATATATATATATATATATATATATATATATATATATATATATATATATATATATATATATATATATATATATATATATATATAATGTGTGTGTTTTACACTAAAGGGGGATAATTATTGATCCATCATAAGATTACAAATTATATTAAGAGTTTTTTAGGCTAGGCTTGGTTAGGCTAGGCTAGGCTAGGCTAGGCTAGGTTAGGGTAGGCTAGGTTAGGCTAGGCTAGTCTAGGCTAGATTAGGTTAGGTTAGATATTTTTCAAATATATTTTGCATTTTCGTTATCTATATGATTATCCCTCTGTGCAGACGAGCTTCATTTTTTTAGAAACTCTGACTATTTCAAACTGTGTCGACTCATCGTGATACAAACAAAACTATTTCATCAGGTTTTTCTAATACTAAATTATATAATTTATATATATCTATATTTATCTCAAAATATTTATTTACGTTATATATTATACCGTATATAATTATAGCTACTTCAGTTTACATTTACATTTTTGGCCACTGGTCTCCTGCACATTTTTCAGTACATGTAAAATTCCTTTATGATATTTAACGAACAGGAAAAAAAAGTATGTAACAGCCTCACAAATCTATTTTATCTCTGTTTTCTGAAGTTCCCTTTGAACCAATTTATAGCACGGGGTGTGACCCTTCCTGGCAAATTACAACCAAGTTTTTTTGAAGTTCGTGTTTAAGTGTCAGGAAAACCTTACCTGCCGGAGACACTCACAGATCCCAGGTGTGTATCAATTAATTACCTCATAGACCTGCTCGTTCTCTCTGATCTTATGACTTCAATAGACAACTTACAGAGTTCATCATCCCATTATTATTTCAGTTTATAGGTACTATTTCAGATATATGCGCAATATAATTTCAGCAGCCGTAGTCCAAGTACAGTTCAGATATATAGACGAAATATAGTAATTCTCATATAAAGCCGCTATATTAAGGTGCTATCTTATACTACATGGTGTAAATATATACATAAATCTTCATGAAGTTTGTCAATCATTTTCATGGAGTGGATCTGCTCCATAATGACTCTAAACACCAGGTGTAGTCTGACCTTCGAACTGTACATCATTATAACCACAAGTTCACCACCACCACCACCACCACCACCACCACCACCACCACCATCACCACCACCACCACCACCAAAAACTGGAGCTTTAATGGTGTCAACAATTTCTCCGGCAGCTTCACGATACTTTGATGTATTGTTTCTTAAGGTTTTCTTTTTCCAGAATTTTTTAAGATAGTGGCATTTACCCGTAAAAAGTAAGGGGATTTTACTTGTACACCTCCAAAAAATATATATATTTTCCCTAACCCCGAAAGAAAGATAATTTAAATCATCTTCTCCAGAAAATTTCACAGATTTGCCTTTCGCGAAGATTTCTAAAGTCAAGATAATTTTACTATAAACTGTTAAGTCATTTTGTTATTGACGGAATTAATTACTAAACCTCCGTGATATTTTGTTGACTCTCCATAAGACACATCACTTGTTTACGGGAGTTGATGGCTGAGGTGGCAGGAACAACCTCAGGAGAGTGACGAGGGAACGTGACTCATCCAGGTAGGCGTTTGGTCCCCAGTCCTAACAAACCATAGTCCCAATAGACCTTAATCTTAACTGGCCCCAGGCTTAAGAAGACACAGTTCTAATAGACCCCAGTTATTATAGATCCAAGTTCTTATGAGGCCCCAGTCTTAAAATATTCTATTATTAAGAGAACCCTAATAGACCTCAGCCCTAATAGACCTATGTCTTAATAGGTCCCAGTCGAGCATCACCACCGCTAACAATGTCTGGCTCCAGTAGACCTGAGTCCTAATGAGCTCTAACCAAACCTAACCTAACCTAACCATTACAAGTACTGATAATACAAAAAAGGAAATAGGAACGACAGAAACGAAATACTAAAAAAAAAATCGTAAAAAATAAAGACTAGATTTTGAAGATGAAAATAAAAACAGTAAAGAGAATAGAAGCATTATAATAAAAAAACAAAAGAAAAGAATATACAAAGGTAAATGCAAACTTCAAACAAGCATCAAAGAAATGCGGAAAAAAATAAGCAAGAGATATAAAGAAGAGGATTAAAGGAAACAAGACTCAGTTAAATAGACAGACGGGGGGGGAGGGGGGTGGAAGGAGGGAAGGTGGTAGTGAGGGAGGAAGTGGAGGGGCTACACACGTGACGTCATCATACAGGGTCCGCCATTCTGGGAACACTTGAGTTAAGACGGTACTCAGATAACTGGATATGACGGCAGCTTCACAGGCTACAGGACACAAGACGAATTACAAGGAAAATTAGACTTCCCGGAGGTGGTGAAGATCGAGGGTGTTTGGATAGTTTCCGATGATTCAATTTTAGTCTGAATGAAAGACTTTTTTTTCGATTTAGAGATGAAGAATTCTTGTAAGTCTGTCACCCTCAGTTGTGTTGCTGACGCTTGTGGTAGGGATGACGCGTGTACAGAATGATGTACACACGACATAAACCTCTCTATCTTGGTTGTTTGTGTATCCCTTGTGTGCCGCCGCCACTAAGTGAGAGGTACCGGAGGGTGAACTTCTGAGGCACTCTATTTTTATGTCTTTCCCTCTCCGCTCTCTACTCTCTGTTCTCCCTCTTCTTCCTCTCTTCCCTCTCCTCTGTATCCTCCCTCTCATTCCTCTCCTCCCTCTACTTTCTCTTCTTCATCTACTGTCCTCTTTCTACTCTCTCCTTCCTATCTTCCCTCTTCTCTCTCCTCCCTCCCTTCCCTCTACTCTCTCTCTCCTCCCTCCCTTCCCTCTCCTCCCTCTCCTCCCTCCTTTCCCTCTCCTCCCTCTCCCACAGACCATAATACACCTAGTCCTTGAAATGAATAGAGTGACAGTGTTAAGTAAGATATATCACAGTGCCTTCTCCTGCCCCTGGCCACCATCATCAACACAGCGACCAACCTCTCCTGGACCACCTGGCCTTATATGTCGGGTCTTTATCATAATCTCTTACGTCGTCGACACTATACGGACAGAGTGGCAATAGAAGATAAATCACAAGTGTATGTATGTATGTTAACAGCAGGAGAAAGGAAGGAGGAAGAAAGGAAGGAAGGAAGGAAAGAAGACACTGGGAAGGATCATTATTATCCAGGAACGTTAATCAATCTTCATATCATCATTTTCTCTGAGGAAGACAAAAAAAAAGTCCATCTGTATGACACAAATATTATCCATCTTCATTTCTATAATTTACTAACATTGTTAAGGTCTCCGGGGGACATGAAACACTGATGTTTTTGTTGTTTTTTTTGTATTATCAGGCAACAGTTCAGCTAAAAATAAACATTGAGTGTTATCGATTTGCCGGCCGTCCGTTGTATCGTGGGAACATGGGAGTTAGAGCAGTCCATCCTCTCTTGATATACAACGAAAACGACAAAAAACAGAAATTCGGGTGAATAAATGACCATAGAGAATGTGTATTGTTAGGTAAAGTGTCCTCAAAAACCCATGGATAATATAGGTTAGGTTAGGTTAGGTTAGGTTAGGCTATGTGAGGTAAATTAAGTTCGGTTAGTTAGATTAGGTCATGTTAGGTAAGTCAAGTTATTAGGATAGATTAGATTAGATTAGAATAGATTAGTTTACAACCTATCATACCTGGAGGAGGAGGGTAGGGGGGAGGGGGACCTGTACCACCAGACACAAACAGGATATAACAGAGAGCATCGGGATTGCACTTTTGATTACATGACAATCAAAATGGTAGTTTGGGGGTGGACACAGCCCTACCCACCACCAGACTACACCGACCCATTATGGCTGGCTACAGGGAACAACCAGTGTATTGTCCAATTTACGGCATTTCAAAGTCGAATAAATGAAGCCTGAATATTCATCTCCCTTGTATGCAATCGTCCACTCATAGTCATAAACATTTTGCTGGTTTTTATTCTGATATAAAACAAAGAGAGAGACAGAGAAAAAAATAGAGATTGATTGTGAAGTAGAGAGAGATAGATAGGTAGATAGATTGATAGATAGATAGATAGATAGATAGATAGATAGATAGATAGATAGATTGTATGAGGTAAAGATACCGAAAAAGACAGTGGATAGGGAGAGAGGAAGGAAAAGGAATTGAATAGGGCCAGAGAAAAAGAACGATGAAGGAGAGAGAGAGAGAGAATAAGATATAAGGATAGAGGAATAAATAAAATAAGAAATGAAAAAAAATTAGAATGGGGCAAAAAGAAAGAAAGTGAGAAAGAGAGAAAGGATCTGTGAGAGAGAAAGAAAACAGGAAAGTGAGAGAGAAAAAGAATGTGTGTGTGTGTGTGTGTGTGAGAGAGAGAGAGAGAGAGAGAGAGAGAGAGAGAGAGAGAGAGAGAGAGAGAGAGAGAGACAATTTGCTCATTAATCAAACCGAACACTACACCAAGAGATTTAGATCAGTGAAAAAGACTGAAACACACTGACACAGATACCAACCATTGTCTTGAAGAAACTCCACTAAAAACATCCTCCCGTTGATAAGATTTTTACCTACGTTAACTCACACCAATTTCTCGTCCTTTCTGACCTAACTGAGGGTGTTGTTTTTTTTTCCTCGTGTGTGGGAATTGTTTTTATTTTTTTTTTATTTTTCAAGTGTTAATTAACGTAATGTAGTGGTCAATACTTGATTGTTTTTTATTATATTATGTTCGTTATTTCTCTCTCTCTCTCTCTCTCATTTTTGGCCCCGAATGAATAAATAAATAAGTAAATAGAATAAAATTGAAAAATCGTTCCAATTTCACAGTTTAATGGTACCGTAAATGGTGTAGTTCAATTCTTCATGGGGGAGACATGAAATAGAGGCAGGGGTTCTTTCTTGGTCGACAGAGGAGAAGGAAGGAGAAAAGGAAGAGGATATGGAGAAGACGGAAAAGGAGTAGGTGAAAGATAAAGAGGAGGAGAATATGGGGAAGGAAAATAAGGGAGAGGAAAAGGAAGGAAGGAAGAAATAGAAGATAAGGAAGGTAAAGAAGATGGAGAAAGAAAATGAGAACAAAAAGATGGTAGAGAAGAAGGAAGAAGGTAGATAAACGTAGATAAGAAGGAGAAGGAGAAAGAGGAGAAGAAGTAAAAGTAGTAGAAGAAGGAAGAGAAGAAGTATAAGGAAGTAGAGAAAAAGAAGAAGACGTGGAGAAATAAACAACAAGAATGAAAAACGAAAGAAATTAATTAGAAGGACAAAAGGAAAGAGAAAGAGAGACACAAATAGGAAGGTGGAAGACAAGAATAAAATATGAATAGGGAAAAGGTGGTTGAATGTCGAGAAGAAGAGAGAAAAGATAAGAATTGGAAGATGAAGAGTAAAATAAATTAAAAAAAGATAATATCACATAGAGTTGGATCAGGACTTTAGGACATATAAATGGGGTGGGATAAGGACTTTAGGACTTATAATAGGGTGGCATAAGGACTTTAGGACATACCTTAAGGTGGGATATACCGCATAATAAGGGGTTTCGCAGTCAATGTACACACAATATATTTCTCGGTCAATGTACACACAATATATTTCTCGGTCAATGTACACACAATATATTTCGCGGTCAATGTACACACAATATATTTCGCGGTCAATGTGCACACAATATATTTCGCGGTCAATGTACACACAATATATTTCGCGGTCAATGTACACACAATATATTTCTCGGTCAATGTACACACAATATATTTCTCGGTCAATGTACACACAATATATTTCTCGGTCAATGTACACACAATATATTTCGTGGTCAATGTACACAGTCAACCAAAACTTCTTCAACACCTGGCCACGATGGATGTGAGATTGGTCAGAATGGGACTTGTCATCTCGGAATGGTTGCAGGATCTTCGTTCATTTTATCAGATTGCACACTGCTTATACCGTATGAGAAGCTTTTGGTATAGTCTATATGTGTGGCTCAGATAGGAGTTTCTGTGCTTACATATTCATTAAAAATAGATAGTATGTTAATTCACCCTAAACCCTAAAAGTCCCTTAATCTTACCAAAAAAAAAAAGTATATGGTAATTCTCTATAGACATAAGGCTCCATCTTAATACTGAAAATTTAAGAGTTTCCTCCGGCACTATCGGTATTTTTTCCATTTTCTTTAATTTCTTTCCTTCATATGGTTAATAAACCACCACCACCACCACCACCACCACCACCACCTTAACACTACACTACCACCACCACCACCACCACCACCACCACCACCACAAACACGACGAGCGTAAAAAAAAGTGAAAGGATAAAAAAGGAGGAAGAATTAGAGAAAGGGGAAGAAAAAAATGAGGAGGATAGAGAAGAGTATGAGAAGATGAGAGGAGAATGAATGAGATGGATAAAGTATGTGTGAGGGTAGGAAGAGAGAGAGAGAGAGAGAGAGAGAGAGAGAGAGAGAGAAGCTGGGTGTTCTATGTGGGTTGCTTACAATCGATCTATTAGCCTCTACCCTTTCTTTATCCCCCCTTTCTCCCCCCACCCCCTCACCTTTCCCTCACCTTTCCCTTATCTTCCCCTCGCCTTTCCCTCCCCTTTCAGTTATTCATCTCTATTCCTTTCTCACATCCTCTCCCCTACCTTTTCGCCTTCTCATCTTTCTCCCTCCTTTCTCCTCTCCCTTCCTTTCCCCTTCTCTTCCCGCGTCTTTTCTCTACCCTTCTCTTCTCTTCTCCTCTCCTCCCCTTCCCCTCTTCCAACTCTCCCCTCTCCCTCTCTTCCCCAGGTTTTATGTTTATATTCAGTGATTTTTCAGATTTCATTACCAACGAGAGAGAGAGAGAGAGAGAGAGAGAGAGAGAGAGAGAGTAAAGAGAAAGAGGAGGAAAAGAGAGAACAATTAGAGAAAACGAGTGGGTGAGATCGAGAGATTATATCTGCACACACACACACACACACACACACACACACACATTGTGTGTGTATTGTACACACACACACACACACACACTCACACACACACACACACACCTATAAAATATTACTGTAACCTCTTAGTATTACATGAGTATTATACACTAAGATAGGATCAGATTACAGCTTCAATCCTTTGTATTTGAGAATTCATGATCATATGTTTTAAAGGTCGGAATTAGTTCAAATGTGTATGAATATTTTACTTGATGCTTGAGCTTAAATTTGGGTGTTTTAAGTACCAACTTACACTACACTACACTAATAATAATGATGATAATAATAATGGTTGCCCCTCGTGTAACGAGGATGGCCGGCCCTAGGGCCACCAAGGCGCGCAGAAGCTGTCGACACAACAACCACACCCTCAGTTAACGAGCTCCTTGACCCAGTGTCAAGGAATAGTCCGAGAAGACCGGACAACTCGCCAACTGTACTGGCTAACCATTACCCCGGAACACGATCCGCAAATCGATTATCATCCAGGTTTTCAGTTACTGCTGGGTAGACAGAGGCAAATGACGGAAAGAAACTTGCCCATAGCTTCACCCTGCCCAGGAATCGAACCCGGGTCCGCTCGCTTGCGAGGCCAGCATGCTGACCATTACATTACACTACACTACACTACACAACACAACACTACACTACACTACACTACACTACACTACACTACACTACACTACACAACACTACACTACACTACACTACACTACACTACTACTACTTTGCTGTCACTTAGAATCGAGCATGACGATCATCCAGCTATGATACAATGATGTCACCTTCGGTGGTGAGTTCTGAAGTGACCAAAGAGGCCAATACAGGACCGGCAGAGTTGTTCACAGATGTTGCACATGTGGAGGGTTACATCTAGTGCGGTAGGAGCACCGACAGTTTCTTTCCGGCGTTGGCACTTGTCTACACTATACTACACTACACTACACTACACTACACTACACTACACAAATAGCAATCTGTTATCACACTACACATTGCCACTACCACACTACACACAGCCTCTACCACACTACATTCAGCCCAGAGAGCTACAGTCAGCATGGGTAACTTCAGTAATCCTGTAGTTTTGTTTGCCGTTCCTGACTACTGAGAGGAGGAAAGACTCACTGAAAACACAATTATTCGCTAATGATTTCATTTGTAAACATTGAACGCCACTCTCGGCCACCCCTGCAAAATTCAGGATTCTTTTTTTTTTTTAGATGAACAGTATGGCTGGGATTCTCTGGGTGTTCTGCAAGTAAATTCTGACGTTTGTATTGTTGAAAAAGTTACAATCACGCTGCATGTTATCAGATGTTAAAGTCTATGAACTGAAAATGCAATATAAATCAGACATACACACTCGCAGCCATAACAAAACAGACGAAACACAACACACACACACACACACACACACACACACACACACACACACACACACACACACACACAGCACAAGCACCACAAAACAAACATTACCCAGAGATGACGACTTCCTCCCAGACACCATCCCTTCCGTAGCCTTCCTGGACCCTCCCTCTTACACCTTCCTTCTTGCACCTCCTCTTGCACCTCCTCTCGCACCTTCCCACCCGCCCCTTCCTCCTGCCTCCCTCTCGCACCTCCCCTCATACCCCCCCCTCCCGCACCTTCCCTAACGTCTCCCCTCCTGCACACTCCCCTCCTCCCTCATCCTTTCACCGTCCTGTACACAGTTGATAAACATTAAAGTAAAACCCTGCAACACACACACACACACACACACACACACACACACACACACACACACACACACACACACACACACACACACACACACACACACATATCTTCACCCCACAGCGTTTACCGACTTTGATACCGCTGAAGGGTTTGAAACAGGAGTGCACGAGGGACCTACAGACAGGATAGCCCTTGATTGGTGGCTGCTCCTAGTGGTCCCTGGAGGATAGCCCCCCACTTACTCCCTCCCTCACTTCCTCCCTCCTTTCCTCCCTCAATTTCTCTCTCCTCTCTACCTGTGACCCACCGACCTGCCCTCACTTCTCTCTCTCTTTCTCTCTCTCTCTCTCTCTCTCGTCTCTGTTGCTCACTTTACATCATCCAGGGAAGAGATATGAAGAAGACTCGAGATGGTTCTTGTCTTGGTAGATGGTGAGGATGGGTAACTGTTCTATTTTTATCGTGTGTGTGTGTGTGTGTGTGTGTGTGTGTGTGTGTGTGTGTGTGTGTGTGTGTGTGTGTGTGTGTGTGTGTGTGTGTGTGTGTGGTTCAGTTTCCAATATGTTATATTTTATTCTGTGTGTTATGTACTTCATATTATGTATTTGAATATAATGCGTACAGGTGTATACTGTACAGGTATGTACAGTCTTTATAAAGGTTAAGTTTTTTGTGTTCTATACATACATACATACATACATACATACATACATACATACATACATACATACATACATACATACATACATACATACATACATACATGCATACATACATACGCTTTGTATAACTGAAGATTACGTTCTATATCCATTATTTTAGGAATAAAGATGGTGTTGTAGTCATTGCAGTTGTAGTAGTATTAGTATTAGTAATAGTAGTAGCAGTGGTAGTAGCCTTCTTCGACAACAGGATTTTTTATCCCATGGCCGCATGTCACCGTAACTTAGCTCTCGATGCTGCACACAGGAGGAATGAGAACGACAAGATAAGGGCATACGGGGAGAGAATTCAGAACGTTGATCAAGGCAGCTTCACTCCTCTAGTGTTCACAACCTCTGGTGGGATGGAACCAAGTGCAAGATGCTTCTATGCCAGACTCGCGGAGGTGATATCCGAACAGAAGCAGCAGCCCAGAAGTTATGTTACAGCCTGGATGAGATGTCGACTGTCCTTCTCTCTCCTTAGGTCGGCTTTGCTCTGCATAAGGGGAACGAGAGCATCGGCCCCAAAGCCGACAACAGTTGCAGATATTGACTATGAGGCAACAGTCACTGAATGCCACATAGATCTGTGGCTCAACTAACTCAACACAGCTAGGATAGCTACTTATGCATTAGGATATTTAATATTAAGGTAATAAAATGGTGCCAAAGGTATGGCTACTGGGGGAGGCTGGAGGCCATATTTAAAAAAGAAAATATAGTAGTAGTAGTAGTAGTAGTAGTAGTAGTAGTAGTCGTTTTACTTAGAACAGTAATCTGTACGTATAAAAAGTCAACATTCCCATTATTGTTATTAGTGATGGCAGCAAAGCAACTGATACAAAATATATTAAAAATCATAAAACTCATTAAAATATTTGAAGAGAAAGTTCTGAAAAGTTATAACGACTTACATTATGGTCCCTTGTGATGACACACATCTAAAACATTAAGATATAAATTCATTAACTTTGTAAAAGATTTTTTATCTAAATAAAAGGAAAAAAAACTTAATGTACGAAAAAAATTTATGATTCGTGTATAAAAACTAATTATACATTGGAAATTCAAATAAAATAGTTATAACTTCATTCTGTGCAATTCTGATAAATAAAAAACAATGCAGAGGAATAAAATTACTGTAATAGAATTGAATGATAAAAGATAAAAGCAATGAAACAATTATTAGTCATTATGAAGCTCTTGCAATGTTGAAAATATCGGTGACAATATGTGCCGGGTATATGTTTGTGGAGAGAGAGAGAGAGAGAGAGAGAGAGAGAGAGAGAGAGAGAGAGAGAGGGAGAGATTCTGTATTCAGGACTTTTATACTCACCAGCATGTCACATGAGCATTTCCTATAACTCATAACACGTAAGATACACACACCAGCGCCTACTGTCCTCATGGTAGGAGGTGGTGGTGAGGGAGGTGCTGGTAGTGGTGAGTGAGGTGGTGGTGGTAATGAAGGAATTGGTTGTGTTGGTGAGTGAGGTGGTGGTGGTGAGGGAGGAGGTGGTAATGGTGGGTTAGGGTGATGGTGGTGGTGTGAACATCAATATTCCATAAATGGTCAGGTATATCAAAGTTTCCACTAAATATGTTTCTATTATGGCTTATTTAACGTACTGTCCCCTTCACTAGCGCGTTTACAGGGGCTCGTCATATAAACATTCCACAAATCATTCCAGTGAGATATTTGTTTTAATATTGTTTTACTTTGATTCCATTGTATGTTTAATATTGTGAGTTACTTTCTGTCGAATGTAAATAAACACAGAGCTGCCACACTGCACAAAACCTGACGAGCCCCTGTAAACGCGCTAGTGAAGGGGACTGTACATTTATGATTTACTCGACACGATCAGGAGAAATAAGGGAATAAGGTCTTTATGCTAATTAGTATTTGTGTGAATTAGTCGAGTTCATTAGCAGATATTCCCTTACTAGCTTGGCCAAGACAGACAGACAGACAGGCATACAGACAGACAGACAGACATCAAATAATGAAAATATAGTATACTCAACTGTAAAATAAAAGGGTGACAACAACAACATGAACAACAACATCAGCAATAATGACAAAAACAATAGCAACAATAACATCAACATCATCAACAACAACAATAACAAAAACAATAACAACATCATCATCATCATCATCATCATCATCAACAACAACAATAACAAAAACAACAACAACAACAATATCATCATCATTATCATCGTCAACAACAACAACAACAACAACAATATCATCATCATTATCATCGTCAACAACAACAACCAGAACGAGAATCAACTTGGGGTATAGAGAGGGAGGAAAAAAAAATCTGATCAACTCACTTTTTAAAATAGCAGTTTATCCCAACAGTTTATCGGTGATGGACGGATCCGTGAGAGGTATTGTCAACACGGCACAAATTACACGTGTTTGCGGGCTGTTGTAACCCATTCACCACCGTTGCATAATTAATGGACACGGAGAGATGGTAATGGTTGAATAGGAAAAAATAATAAATTCTTACTTTTCTCGTTCTTTTCCTCTTCTTATCTACTCCATCTTTCTCTTCCTTTCTCCTTCAATCTCTCTCCTTTCTCTCTTCTTTCCTATCTCTTCCCTCCTCCTTCTTACCCACCTCTTCCTCCTCTCCTCTCTTTTCACCTCTTCCTTCTCTCCTCTCCCCCACCTCTTCCTCCTCTCCTGTTCCCCATCCTTTCCTCCTCTCCTCTCCCCTACCTCTTCCTCCTTTCCTCTCCCTTGCTCTTCCTCCTCTCCTCTTCCCCACCTACTCTATCCCACCTCTTCCCGACCTCCCTCTCTCTCCCTCCCTCCCTCCCTCCACCTCTCCATCACAGATACCTGCCTGTGGTTGATTAGAAATTCCATGTCTGGCACCGTGTACATTATCGCTCGTGTGGGTGCCAAGCTGGTCAGGGAGGGAGAGAGAGAGAGATAGATAAAGAGAGAGAGAAAAGAGAAAGAGAGATAGAGAGAGAAAAAAGAGAGATAGAGAGAGAAAAAAGAGAGAGAGATAGAAAGAAAGAAAGAAAGAACGAAAGAAAGAAAGAAAGAAAGAAAGACGCAAGGTAAGAGAGATAGACAGGCAGAGTGAATGAAGAAAAAGGATAGATAGAAAGGGAGAGAAAAAGAAAGAACAAGACAAAAAAGTTAGACAAACTAAGACAAATTGACATAGTGCGAGAGAGGGAGAGACAGACAAATAAATGAACAGAGAGAGAGAGAGAGAGAGAGAGAGTGTGTGTGTGTGTGTGTGTGTGTGTGTGTGTGTGTGTGTGTGTGTGTGTGTGTGTGTGTGTGTGTGTGTGTGTGCGTGTGTGTGTGTGTGTGTGTGTGTGTGTGTGTGTGTGTGTGTGTGTGTGTGTGTGTGTGTGTGTGTGTGTGTGTAATTCACCTATTCGCCTATTTATTTATTAGGCTAACGTAACACCAATCAGTATGTAGATCAAAGCGCACCTGGTGTCAGTGAACATAATCATAAAATTCTATTACCAAATTTACTCACACGTGGCCTCAAAGAGTCTATCACGGGGAGGAGGTTTGACCTCTCTGGCCTGGCAGCAGAAGGTTTATTTTATCATGAGAATAGTCTATCCACACATGCCACTTCGCAGTTAATCAATTATTTTGTAAACATGACACAATCAGTGGGCCAGCCCGGGGGGTAATGATCTTCTACTGCCCACACATATGAGCAGCGGGACAAACCCAACTTAGTATGGTAGGTAACCTAAAATAACCGAAAATAACATAACCTAACCTAAAATAACCTAACCTAACAAAACCTAACCTAACTTGTATAAACTTTTACTACAGTTTATTAAGTCAAATAATATTCTTACCTAAAGTTATTATAAAAGTTCTTCCCATAAACCTTACCCAAGTCTTACCAGAGTCTTACCCAATTTTAAAGTGAGTTTTAGCTTAAATTTTACCAAAAGTCTTATTCAGATCTTACCTCAAGTTCTACCCAGATCTTCCGTGAGTCTTAGCCTTGCGGTTTACCAGAGTCTTGCCTCAAGGCCTACCCAAATCTTCCCTGAGTCTTAGCCTTCCGGTTTACCAGAGTCTTACCTCAAGTCCTATCCTTTTACCACCAAGCGCCTCTCGTGGTTGTGTGATTTCTTTACACGTCCTGTCCATCAAACGAGGGATCGAATCCTCTTTGTGTACCCGGCCGCTCCTCCCTAACCTACCCAGATCCTCTTATACAATGTTAAACTTTAATTCCCCACAACATAGAAACTCTCTCTCTCTCTCTCTCTCTCTCTCTCTCTCTCTCTCTCTCTCTCTCTCTCTCTCTCTCTCTCCTCCTTTTCTCCCTATCTCTCTTTCAGTCTGTCTCTATCCCCTCCTTTAGTCTCTCCTTCTCTCTCTCTCTGTCTCTATTCCCCTCCCTCCTTTCTTCTTAAAAAAAAATATAAATTAATACTCTTAGCTAAAAAAAAATCCCGATAAAGTTGGCTAATTCTGCGAGAGCGCCAAATTAATCCCGAGAATTGTGTACACAGACTGTGAGGCTGTAATTTATGGTTCGAAATTGGCGTCAAGTCAAAAAGAAAACTGTCGACCATTACTAATCTCTCTCTCTCTCTCTCTCTCTCTCTCTCTCCTCTCCTAACTCATCTCAAATCACCATCTCCCAGGTGTAACAAACTCTCCTCAGCTGATTACCAACACATTATAAGTCTATTTAATTCATCCATATATACAGTACTTCAAATCTATCTTTTATTTACTCTAGTCTTTACACGTACAGGTATATCATCCCCACACACTACCGACGGGAGAAGACACCCCCCCCCTCCTCCCTAGTGAGTGACAGTAGAGGAAGAGTCCCTAAGACCCCCCAGAGACTCCCTAGACCTCCCCCCAGCAGGAGAGACCCATCCAGAGGGACCACCAGAATTACCTGCATCTATAAGGTCATTCAGGAAACCTATTTAAATGTAAATGTAACTAATAAATATCTCGCCAGCATCCTAATGGTCGTAACTAGAAAGGAAGGCGGTTTTAGTTGTATAGAAAATCTGACAACAGGAACTCTTTCTCTCGGTGTTATTATATATGGGTTGTGTTGTTGTGGTGTTATTGTTGATTATTTTTGTTGTTATTATTGTTTATATTATTATTGTTATTATTATTATTATTATCATTATTATTTTTGTTATTTTTATTGTTATTATTATTATTAATTATCATTATTGTCATTAATATAGTTATTATCGTTAGTATATTATTAGTAGTAGTATTAAACCTAACCTGACCAAATGTAACCTGACCTAACGTAACCTAACCTAACCCCATCGACCATATAACAGAATCTGGTATACATGTGATCTGTCACTATGTATGATGATGGGGAGATATGGGGGAGGAAGGGAAAGAAGGAATGGGGGGGTATGGAGGGAGGGAGGGAGAGAAGGAATGGGGGGGTATGGAGGGAGGGAGGGAGAGAGGGTAAGTACATATGTATATAGACAATTTTATTTATATTATATACTGTAAATCTGTCTTGTTCCTTCACATTGTCATTCCTTCATTCCTCTCTTTTTCTTTCCTTTCTTCCTCTCTCTCATTCCCCTCTTAATCGTTCTGCATTTCCTCTATCCTTTCTCTATTCCTCTATCAATCATTCTTCAATTCCTCTTACTGTCATTGCCTAGTTCCCCCCCCTCCCTCTCTCTCTCTCTCTCTCTCTCTCTCTCTCTCTCTCTCTCTCTCTCTCTCTCTCTCTCTCTCTCTCTCTCTCTCTCTCTCTCTCCCTCATTGGCCATAAATACAAAGCAATTACCTCATCTCCATCATCATCATCCTCTTTCTCATTATCCTTCATCATCCCCGGCGTCATAAACCCCGTCTTTATTGACCCCTAGGGCAGATATCTCCTCCGTGAGGGATATGAGAGAAAGAGATAAAAGATAAGACACAGAGACAGGGAGAAAGTAAGAAAAATAAAGAGAGAAATAATAGCGATAGAGAAAAGTTTAATTAGAAAAAGAGGAAGAGATAGAAACACGAGGAATAGGGAGAGAGAGAGAGAGAGAGGGAGAGAGAAAGAGAGAGAGAGAGGGAGAGAGAGAGAGAGAGATCATAACAATCACCTTCCTTCTCGAACACCTCGTCGTTATAACTTCATTATATCTTCTTATCTTTATTATCTTATACGAGTATCTCATCATCATCATCATCATTGGTTGGTTGAGGGCAGTCTATCCCTATTATAGTTCTCTTATCCTCCTTCCCCTCCTCTTCCTCCTCTTCCTCCTCCTCCTCCTCTTCCTCCACCAGTGTATCATTCACTCTCTTCGCTGACTCCTCCAGTTTTCACATGATCTCCTCTTCCTTTCCTCCTTCGTGATGTCGCTATATCTTTCTATTAATTGCTTCGTTCTTGTCATATATTTCCAGATTTTCCTTCCTTTCTTCCTTCCTTCTTTATTTTCCCTCACACTTACGGAATCGCATGTGAATAAGGTGTCGGTCAGTGACGTCTAAATCCTGTTGAGATATTTCACACTCTGGGCTGTAGGGATCATATCGCGGGTTATATGATAAGACACTCAATCAATGGACTCAATGACGAATAATTATGTCTTATAAGCAAGAGAATCCTACTAGTGAACGTGATGGATACAAGGATAGATACTACAGAAGGAGGAGGAAGGATGATTATACTTCTTGTATATTTCTTGAAGGTAATCGATAAGGTTCCTCTTAAAACTCATCAATTATAGTTGTGCATTATGTAAACGAACTGTTGGATATGATCTTTCTTACTCGACATAAGACATAGCGTTAAGGTTTATGGGACTGTGATCTGACTGGGTTGTGGCGTCCCCAAGAGAGTGTGTTGGGTCCGATTTTATTTTTTTTATTTTACATCATTTATTTTCGTAATTGAGTGTCTTCCTAAGTGTTCCTTTTCACTAATGTTATGAAGGTGATAGATTCAGTTTGTTCTAGACTCAGGTCAGGCTCCAATGTGTCTATAAAACCTCTAGAAATGATCAAAAACATAGTTACTCCTTCCTCAGCCTGATTGAAGTATGTCAAGATGTATCACACTAATGTATCTACACTAATGTTCAGGAATAATAATAATAATAATAATAATAATAATAATCCGGTAATAATAATAATAATAATAATCCGGTAATAATAATAATAATAATAATACGGTAATAATAATAATAATAATAATACGGTAATAATAATAATAATAATAATACGGTAATAATAATAATAATAATAATAATAATAATAATAATAATAATAATAATAATAATAATAATAATAATAATAATAATAATAATACGGTAATAATAATAATAATAATAATAACAACACATGAGAGAGACCGACCCTGACACGTGTTAGTTAGGGGGAACAGCTCTCTATGTCGGCAGAAATAGTTGTTGGTGTTCCAATTAACGTGGAGGTAACAGCGTGTGTAGGGCCAGTGAGGCAGCAATTATACCTGCTGTCAATTGTAGCTGCCCTCACTTGTAGCTGCTGTCAATTGCAGCTTCTGTCCATTGCAGCTGCTGTCAATTATACCTTCTATTACGTTCAGCTTCTGTCATTTGTGCCTGCTGTTAGCTGTAGCTGCTGTCAGTTTTACCTGCTGTTAACTGTATCTACTGTCAGTTGTATTTTTTACTGTATTTGCTGCCAGTTGTACCTGAAGCTGCTATCAGTTTTACCTGTTTAACTGTACCTGCTATCAGTTTCAGTTTCAGCTTCTGTAACAGACTAATTGTAGCTGTTGTTACCTGTAGTTACTTTGTTTTTTTAAGTTCAGTTAGCTGTAGAAGTTTACTATTGTACCTGCTATTAGTTAAGCCGCTGTCAGGTGTGATGGCCAGGAGAGACGTGACAAAACATTTGGAAGTCGAGTTATTTAAAACAGATATTATTTAACCTTTACAGTAATCTCTCTGTCTATTGTATCATCTGTCTATTTGTCTGTCTATCAAGTCTGTCTCTCTGTATCTTCATGAGGGGTGAAAGGTACAGTTAAATTTGTTTTGTCAATGTACAATACACATTAACGGAAAGATTCGAATGAGAGTCTTTAACCGGCCAATACATATACATTTATACATATACACACACTCACCTGCACTCATATATATCAAGCGTACAAACACTAGCGAGGGTCACAAGCCATTATATAAACAGTATGAGGTGCTACACTTCCTCCTCACCCTTACCTCACCTTCCTCCTCACCCTTACCTTCCTCCTCACCCTTACCTCACCTTCCTCCTCACCCTTACCTCACCTTCCTCCTCACCTTACCTCCCTCCTCACACGTACCTCCCTCCTCACCCTTACCTTACCTCCCTCCTCACACCTACCTTACCTCCCTCCTCACCCTTACCTCCCTCCTCACCCTTACGCTCACGTTAGCCTCTCACCGATCTCTCAGTTCCCTATACCAACCCAGATCAAATTTAATACGCATGTGACAACAAACAGCTGAGAACGACAACCATGTAAACAGACTTTGATTCATATGACGACCTTGAAACGTAACAACAACAAGGTCCCCCTCCCCACCCACCCACCCCAAATATATCACCTTTATGCACCTCGTTTACAGGGATCAAAATGCCCCACCTGTCAATAAGTTAGTAAGGATCAAACGCCCCCCGTACCTGGCTTGGCCTTTTGATGTCATATGTGGATAATTTATCTGATAGAATTTTGCCTGGCGGGTCATCTAGTTCCCGCTGAGTTCACTGATAGATTACAGACACCATTCACTGGCTCAAAGTTACCAGGAATTTTATATATTTTGGTTATTACGTTGTGGATAGGATGGTTTGTACGTGTTTGTGAAGGGAAATTATATTGAATAAACAAACGTTATTTGCTTGATATGCTAAAGATAGATTCAAGTTTTCTAAATACACATGGTTGCCTATAAACACACACACGTTCAAACATACAGTATACACACACACACAAGCATACAGCACACACACACACACACACACACACACACACACACACACACACACACACACACACACACACACACACACACACACACACACACACACACACACACACACACACACACACACACACACACACACAAAATCAAGAACAAACCTTAAAGCAACTATTATGAGCATCGTTATACTATAATTAAAAAATAAATCAGATTAGAGTGTAGGTCGATCAGGTTGAGGGTGTAGGTCGATCAGGTTGAGGGTGTAGGTCAAGCAGGTTGTGGGTGTAGGTCAAGCAGGTTGTGGGTGTAGGTAGAGTAGGTTAAGGTCCAGCATCAGGTTGTTACCGAGTGGCTCTCTCTCTCTCTCTCTCTCTCTCTCTCTCTCTCTCTCTCTCTCTCTCTGTTATTATACAAATACCGGTATATATAACCATACATACATCATCATAATCACACCATCATACACATCATCAATCATACAATAATCATTATAATTATCACCATGTTGTATTTTCATTAGTTACACTTAATGAATACAGAGAATGCAGTAATACACCCCATACATCATACATATTTAAAACGTAATGTATATGACATACATAGTAAATATTTACGGTGTATATAATCCATTTCACACACGTAATATTTTTGAAATGTTCTCTATAATGATGATGATAATAATGACTATTAATGATAAAATAACGCCACTACTACTACTACTACTGATAATAATAATAATAATAATAATAATAATAATAATAATAATAATAATAATAATAATAATAATAATAATAATAATAATAATAATAATAATAATAATAATAATAATAATAATAACAACAACATCAAGTCTACCGTATACCAGTCTTAGCCAATCAAAACGTATCCAAAGTCTTCACAGCCAATAGAAACCAAAACAATTTCCAGCCATTCGCAATCACTTTGAGTCAACTAAAGCCAGTCCATAAACAAAGTCAGTTCAGGTTAATCAAAGCCTATAAGGGTTAAGCCAAAGCCCCCGTTCATAATCGATCCCTCTAAAGGTAGCCGTCCCTCCCCTCCACTCTCTCTTGATCCGCTCCAAGTCTGGTTGGTGACCCGTGAACGGTAATCATGGTTTGGCTTCCGGGTAGTGTGTGTGTGTGTGTGTGTGTGTGTGTGCTCTCTCTCTCTCTCTCTCTCTCTCTCTCTCTCTCTCTCTCTCTCTCTCTCTACAGCCATAAATTTTCCTTCCCATGACAATTGTGAATTATTTTGTTTACGTAATGATAAAAAATCCTATAATTTAAATGTGATAATTATGATTGTTAATAGTACAGTTAACCTCAGTACTTAGTGGACCTAAAACAATAACAAGAATATCAACAATTGCAACAAGAATGAAAACAACAACACCATCATTATTATCATCATTAACAAACCATCATTAACAACAACAGAGATTACTAGATAATTCCCTGTTGAATAATTGTAGGGGATTATTTTTGCCTCTGAATGTAAAATTATTATGAAGGTGGCGAGTAATACTTTCATGGATAATCTGCGGATGGCTAATTTTAGGTAACAATTATTTACGATTTTAAATGTTGAAATATTATCCTGATGGTACATGGATATTGTTGGATAATTAAAATAATTATTGTATGTTTAGGTGTTCCTGTAAACGCCAAATTATTATGTTGTTGATAGTATGATGACCGCTTGCTAATTACAATACGTATAATTCTGGGAAATAATTTGCATTTATATAACTGTAAAATTACCATGTATATTAATGGTAGCGGTTCGATAATTTAATGCTGGATAATTTAATGAATGATTATATCTCTCAGGTACTGTAACTGGATAATTATAGAGAAATGATTATAGCTAAACAATTCACATATGGATAATTACAGGAAGTACAGTTAGCAGGATAATTTGAGGCTGAAATCACAAAACTGGTTTATAATTTTCTAATGAATAATTACATATGGTGGATAATTCACAGAGGGATAATCCAAATCGAAATTGGTTCTATAACTGTTGAATTATCCCAGAGGATGATACGATAATAGGTATATAATTCAGAGCTGCACATTTATGACAAACCCTGTAACCATGCGCCTCTATAACTAATGATACGCATATAACTCAACGATTATAGTTGGATAATTCACAGTTACATGCCTCTAACAGAAACATTGAAACTGTTCGCCTCTATAACTGAAGAATTATCTCATAGGAGGTTATGATAATAGGTGTATAATTCACGGGTGGATAATTCGAGGACATATTGGTCCCCCCAGCAGCCTGACGGTGTGTCCTCCTCTGCTTCACGTTGTTTAGTGCGTTTTAAAAATATTCATGGAAATATCCTTTGGTTTTGGTCCTGAAGAAAAATGAAAATTAAATTTGAATATCGAAATTGGGTTATGAGTGAAAACTTTTGGATATGCGTGTGTGTGTGTGTGTGTGTGTGTGTGTGTGTGTGTGTGTGTGTGTGTGTGTGTGTGTGTGTGTACGAGTGTGTGTGTGTGTGTGTGTGTGTGTGTGTGTTTGTTTGTGTGCCTCTCTCGGGATTTCCTTCGAGCTGAGAAACAACATTCAGGATTTAATCATCGAGTTTCACAAGTTATTGGGACAAAATCCTATTATCCACCGATGTACTGTGTGTGTTTGGGTGTCGGAGGTGGTGGAGGTGATGACATGCCTCAGATAATAACAACCTTGACTCTACTGTGTGTAATAGCTCCCATGTTAGCTAACGTAGTACCGATCAACTGTCCGCCTAATGTATGCTATAAGTTTTTATTTTTCAAGCGGCTGTTTCTAGGTTCAAAATATTCAATACTCACAAAAAGTTTTTAGACCTTATTTAGAGGTCACCAAACCTTTTAACTTTCAATTTTCACGTCAATATAATTATGAAAAAGTTAATTTCAAAATGCGTAAAGCAGGGTGAGGCAGGGTGAGGCAGGGTGAGAGATGGTTAGACAAGGTGAGAGCGGGTGAGGCACGGTGAGAGATTTGTGAGAGGTGAGGCAGGGTGTGGAGGGGTTAGGCAGGGTGATGTAGGGCTAGGGAGCATGAGACAGGATGAGGGACAGTAAAACACAATGAGGAAGCGTGAGGGTGAGGGAGCGTGAGGTAGCAGTCGGGGAAAGGCCCATGATCTCAAGGTCTCATGGCTAAACAACGCCCAATACACACACACACACACACACACACACACACACACACACACACACACACACACACACACACACACACACCTGGTACAACTAAGAGGCTCATGGTCGAACACAATAAGAGGGAGGAGAGTGTGTATGTATAATCTCTTTAACCAAGATTCCCCCCATCGTAGAAAAATCCCTATCAAATAAAATTCCCCTTAATTCTAAACTTGTCCTGTTAGCTTAGGTGGCATTTTCGCCTGAAGAGTCTAAGCTGCCTAAGTGCTTTGTTTATGCTGACGGTTGTTGGGGTGGCCCTTGTGTGGCGCTGGTGTGTCGAGATGGGGGAGGGAAGGGGAAGAGGAGGGCCAGGGATCTTGGAGGAAAGGGGACAGAGAGAAATAGAGGGAACTTGGAGAGGTTAATTAAGGGCCGGATATGGATGACGTAAGGGCATGAGAGGGGCGCGGGGGACCTTAGAGGAGGACTGAGGAGGTTCAGTGGAGCCTTAGAGGGGAGATTTGAAGGTCCTGTCGACTCTGGCGGGACTTTGAATATCCGAGTGGCCTTGGAGGGAAGATTTGAGGATATTGCAGGCTTTGGGGGTCATTTAAAGGGTTTGAGAGGCCTTGGGGGGTCTACGAGGGGTTTATGAAGGGAAAACTCCAAAACCTCCAATGTTTTTTTTTTAACTACTTTACAGTATCTAAGTTCCTTCAGTCGTAAATACAAAGAATTAATTATCAGGCAGTCCAGGTTGGCGTCCCGACCCAGGATATATTTGATTGTATTTATATAGCGGAAAATGCGTATCTGTTTGGAAAATTCATTAAGTTTGTTCTCTAACCACCGTCAAGAGAAAGTATTTGGTTCACGTAGAGTTTTGATGTAACTTTGTTGACATTTGGGATTTTAATATTTTACATTAATTTCAGAGTGTTAGTCAGATGCGCCTTTATATCTCCAGTTACGAAGAAAGTTACACTTACGAACCATTGAGAATCCATTGTGTGTGTGTGTGTGTGTGTGTGTGTGTGTGTCGTCAGCCACTTAACAGATACGTTTCTTACATCTTTAATAACGAGGGAAAATTAAACTTACGAACCTCTTGGAATCCGGCTCTTGCTCACGTGCCTGGACAAACAGTTACCAAGTCGGCGTTATTGTGCTGGAGCTTTATATATTGGACAGGGTGAGAGGTGTATGGCTAACTTGGCAACTTTTCAGAGGCGGTGTTGCCAACTCAGCATCCCGATGTTTGACTTAAATTCTCGAGAAGTAGGTTTGAATATATCCAATTCTGCAAACCTGTGAACACTTTTATCTGGTACAAATTCTCAATTCTCCAGCGCCTGCCATGTAAATTGGTGCCGTCGACCCAGAGTTTTACGTTTGTGATCATAATATAATTTTTTTCGGAGGGTTTTGGTATTCACTTTGTTTAAAAAGGGTTAGAGAGAGAGAGAGAGAGAGAGAGAGAGAGAGAGAGAGAGAGAGAGAGAGGTCATCAACCACCACACCTCTCTCAATCACCCTCCCCCAAGTGGGTAATTTTCAAGACAACGCTTTTAGGAAAGTTTACATCATAATGAACCTGTTTTCCGCCTGAGTTTCCTGACTCGTGTGTATTATATGGTATATGATAACTATATAGGATGGAAAATTATAGATAATAAAGATAGAAGTAGGTGCCTAGCAGTTGTATATAATGCTATCTATAATGAAAATAAACTTCAATTGTACTACGTTCATGTGTGAAGTACCTCAACATAGTACAACAGGAGTCAATGTGTACAATAAAAAGTTGTGTTTGCATATAGATTGCTACTTCCCCGTGATCATAAAGTTGAAAACATGTGGTCGTTTTGCCAATAACACAACAACAATTGTGTTTTTTATGAGAGTCGCTGGTAGTCGAGGAGAAATAGCATCAACGTGGACTGACCTTAATAGGAAGAACACAGAAGGATAACAGTAGGAGAAAGGAAAAAGTAGAGAGAGAGAGAGAGAGAGAGAGAGAGAGAGAGAGAGAGAGAGAGAGAGAGAGACCCCTAACTTTTCTCATTTGCATTTGTAGTTAAAAGCTTAAAAAATAACAAGAGTAAAACAGAGGAACAAGCCAGTGGTGTTGTCCTATTCAATCCGCCATAATTTTTATGCTTTAAATTTTCACAGGTCTTTGATGTATTGTAACGTCACTAATGATCAAGATGAAAGTGAACGTCATCCCAGCACAAATAATTCACCGCGTTCTTGTTTGTGTTCACGTCAGTAGAGAAAATTGTGTCGCTCGCTCACACTAACAACACACAGGATCGTTTGTAGCTCTGATGGGTGTGACCACAGTGGTTGAAGGAGGTCACTAGTGTGTAGCACTATCATTCTCAGCACATATTTGGTGATGTTCTATTCACTTAACTCACTTGTACAGTAAATGTCACGTGATTCCCTGAAAGAATCTACGATGAGGTGACATCTTCCTGCCTCCTCGAGTCTCCAGCCACCTAAAAAGTCGTGTCAATAACTTACCAAATGGAAGCTCCTCAGTGTACACCAACTCACCCCACCAAAACCTTATCTTCCGTCCACAGTGTTTCATCAAGGTCCTGCTCAACCTGTCTGAATTATAATTAAGTCCTTTGATGATATTTGTTTACATGTATCCTGTGATGGACTCCGGCGTCCTTATCTTGTGTTCCTCATCTTCACTTGTGGGATTCACCTCGGCGAGTCTGCCATGAGTCCTTATAACAACTCCGGCGACATAAGTTGTGATAGTAAGCTTCTTCACTTTCTCGTATCAGATCACCTTCCTTGATACAGCAGAATGTGTTTTGTTATGTTTCTTCTCTCTGTTATCTTTATTAAATATTTCCACCCTAGTTCTCCCACGAGCGACGGGGTATCTGTTCTTCTCGCTCCTCCCGTCTCCTACCTCCCGTGTCTAAGTCTGGAGGAAACAGTACACACACACAAATAGTTTCCTCCAGCTTTGGTCCTCCTGGCTGGTGAGAGCTCTGGGTCGTTTTCCTCACAAATATCGTTACTTTTCCTCTTTCAGAAGTATATTACGCCGTTAACTTCACAGATGACATTCAGACAATCACCAACTGCGTCATTAAAGTCTTTGGGAAATTCTTTACATTTACTAAGGTCGTCAAATCTATATATCGTACACCATCACGTAATAATTCTTCCTTTTTGCCAACTCTTAAAATGATCGTAGGAGGATTAAGCGTCGAGGGGTTGTCCTAGTCATGTGTGTGTGTGTGTGTGTGTGTGTGTGTGTGTGTGTGTGTGTGTGTGTGTGTGCAGGGAGAGTCAGTCGGTACTTCGGTCGTTGGCAAAATATTCTAATCTGTATAATGTGAGGAACGAGAGAAAGACAGACAGACAGACACAGGGAGAGAAAAACAAATGGAGAGAGACAAAAAGACAAAGAGAAAGAAAGAGATAAGGAGATAGACAGAGAAATAAAGAGACAAAGGGTAGAGACAGGGAGAGATAAACAAAGAGAGACAGACAGACAGACGGACAGACAGACAGTGGAATATTTGACGAATAAACTCAACCAAATCAATTAATAAATATCTTTAGATTAACTCCCTTCGCTGAGTTACCAAAAGTCATATATCTAAAGAGACTAAAGTTAAGAAGCAGACGAAGAATAATATTAATTTGTTAAAGGAAATATTTGAGTTTCATAATATATGCCTCGGAGTCATAGTTCACATGCATTTACCCTCATATTGACATACCGACGCTGGTTGTTATGGCCACTCACGTCTTGTATGTTGAGATGTAGCCTGTAAAATGATGTTATGTATATTATGTATGATAGTTGTATGTATTTGAGTGTGTATGAATTTTTAAGATATATTCAGATGTTTATTTTTCAGTGTGTGTGTGTGTGTGTGTGTCAAACGATATTCGTCGCTCCTCAACTTCCAGATTAGATTTCCACCTTCCATTCCAACTCTCGCCGGCTGAGTGTATAACAACTTTCTCCCAGTACCTGCTCTCTCTGATTTACTCTCATTCTTTATATATATTTTATTCATTAAACTTTTGAATATACAAAGAAAATGTTCCGTGTTTATATAAGAGAACAAACATTAATTATACACATAAGCGACTACCGGGACCTCGGGGAGCAGCTGTGATGGATGTTGAATAAGGAAATATTTGTCATGTAATTATCTGTGATTTAGATTATCTCTCTTGATGGTTTCATTAATTTGTTCATATTGTTTACATTATAACTCACTCGTACAGCTGCATGCGGCTCCCTAACACCACAGTATTATAACCATATTTTTATCTTATTTACAGCATTAAAAAAAATATTACCTAATATAATAAAAAAAAAATTTAAATCGTAAAATCTTTCTTTATTAACTTTATTAAAACTATATTTTTTTTCGTGGTCCCTTATTGGTCCCTCCAGTTCCCTCAGAGCTCACCAACGAAGGTGACATCATTAATGACTCATATTATTGTATCATCGCTGGATGATCGTCATACTTGATCCCGAGTGACAGCAAAGTAGTGTGTGTGTGTGTATGTGTGTGTGTATGTGTGTGTGTGTGTGTGTGTGTGTGTGTGTGTGTGTCTGTGTGTGTGTGTGTGTCTGTGTGTGTGTGAAAGATGGTGAGAGTCAACGAAACGAAAAGAGAAAGAGATAAAGAAGAGAAAGAAAAATTGTATTTGATGAACCAACATGGAGGACAGGAGAGGAGGGGTGAGAGAGGGAGGCGACGGAGACAAAACATGGCACCAACCTGTACAAGTCAGGAGGACAGGGAGAGAGAGAGAGAGAGAGAGAGAGAGAGAGAGAGAGAGAGAGAGAGAGAGGGAGAGAGAGAGACAGAGAGAGAGAGAGAGAGAGAGACAGAGGTCAATAAATGTATAGAAAAATAAAAAGTGTTATCCTATAAAAAAAAAATCATACCAGATAACAAACAGAGGCGGTTGATATAATAGGCGTGATGACGTAGGTATTGAGTATACTAGATGTCCCCTGGTCAATCACATCATGTTAGTGGTGTATTAGGTGGAGGTCCGAGTGTGTTGACATTGTGCCCCCCCTCCCCCGTCGTTCACATCCACCCACCGTTAGAGGACAGTGCTGCTTCTTCTTCATAATGGTTGGTCTCTTTCTCATGCTGTGGTGTTATCTCATATGTTCTCTCTGTGTCTCATTACCTCGTCGTTGAGAACTAGTAAAAAAAAAAAATAAACAGTTGGTGACTCTAAACAAACCACTCAATATTTGCACACTTGATTATATCCAGCAGCTGAGGCCATTGTGTTGTTAACCAGCCAATGTTGACACTGTGACTCTCCTTCCCATCCACAGTAGGTAAAGTTACAAGGGATAATGAGCAACACAGTGTACAGTATTATCTAGGTGCAAATGCAATGCAAAATAAACAAAGATTGAGACCAAAAAAGTATCTGAACTGCGCCGAGACGTGTCCTTGTTAGGTGAGACTAAGGAATATTGGAGAGAGAAATGCCAGGTGAGAGGGTCCTTCAGGCTGTGTCCCTAAGTGATCTGATCTTTTTACCTCCCACCAGACTGACCACTAGAGCGTCCTGTGTGGTAGTGCTCTCTCTCTCTCTCTCTCTCTCTCTCTCTCTCTCTCTCTCTCTCTCTCTCTCTCTCTCTCTTCATTTAATTATTTTATGCCTCGCTCTTCCAGTATTTTTTAATGTCGTTCTTCTTTTACTGTTTCTTTCTTTTCACCTTTCTTATATATTTTCTCTCTTTTATTCCTCCTAGCTTATTTATCTCCTGATGCTTTTCTCTCTTTATTTTTGGTTTCTTTATCTCTATTTTCTTCTCCTTCTTTCTCTCTCTCTCTTTCTCAATATAATCTTCTTTTATTTCCCTTTCATCAGTACTATATTCTAACCTGGTACCATACTACCACACCACCACCACCCAGACTACCACACCATCACCACCATCACCACCACACCACCACCACACCACCACCACCACCACACCACCACCACCACCACCACCACACCACCACCACCACCACCACCACACCACCCCACCACCACCACCACCACCACCACACCACCACCACCACACCACCACCACCACACCACCACCACCACCACACCACCACCCCACCACCCCACCACCACCACCCACCACCACACCACCACCACACACCACCACCACCACCACCACCACCACACCACCACCACCACCACCACCACACACCACCACCACCACCACCACCACCACCACCACACCACCACCACCACCACCACCACCACACCACCACACCACCACCACACCACCACCACCACCACACCACCACCACCACCACCACCACCAAATACTCACCCTCATCATCCCTACCAGCCTACAATTATCCCTTATCAATCTGGTGCCCTTAGTAATCCCTCCTGCACTAATCCCCTGGCAGACGAGGACCTCCAATACAGTTAATCCCTCTTACACTAATCCCCGCCAGATGAGGCCCTACACCACAGTAATCCCTCCTGCAGAAATCCCCTGCAAATTAATCCCTCCACTATAATAACAATACTGGTATCCTCTACAGTAATCCCAAGATAAGAAACACATCCAAGACAATAATCCAGACAGACGTAAATCCCCTAACACATTAAGTCCTCTCACTAGTAATCCCCGGAGGAGCAGAAAACCACCATAGTAATCCCACTCCTACAGTAATCCCCACCAGAGCAACAGCACCACAGTAATCCTGACAGAAGAGGTCGACCTTCACCATAGCTATCGGTGCAGTGGGGGCGGGGGGGGGGGGGGAAGGAGGGCAGGTGATCCAATCAATACGCAATTACCTTGATTGTATAAAGCGCTGTTGGCCACCTTCTAGACAAACACCCTCTCGCTGGCAGCTATCGGCAGGCGGCACCCTTGTTTGTACAGCAATAGTGGTGGTGGTGGTGGTACATCCTACATTATCCTGCAGGGGAGGAGAGGGTTCATCCTGTGTCTAAGTTGAGAGGCAGCGTGGAGAATGGGGTGAATCCTCTTGACTTGTAGAATGAGTTACACGGAGAGACGAGAGGGAGTATTGTAGTATCCTAGATCATCCTGAAGGGGAGGTGAGGGTTTATCTTTAATCGAGGATGAGCCGCAGAGAGAGAGAGAGAATATCTTTCCACTTGTAAATGGTGTATAAATAGTTCCGTATAAATTCTCTATTTATAAATGCTTAAATAATTTGCATAAGTCCTTCCTGGAATCTCTTACACAGGAAATACAAATACACACCAGCTCTCTCTCTCAAAATACGTCTACCTGCTGGTATATAATTAACACACCCTAAAACACACCCCCAAAACATACCTAAAAAAACACACTCTAAAACACACCCTAAACCACACCTCAAAAACACACCTCTAAAACACACCCTAAAACAGGTACTAAATTTTACTTAAAAATTCGGGTCCAATTCCAGGTCAGGAGAATTAAATTTTGACCCTCTAAAAAATTCACTAAAATCTTACCTGTTCTGCGGACGACAAATATCATGGCAGGTGCGTTCGTCTGTGTCGTGTTTGTCTTAGTTCAAAGGTCAGTTCGGCTTTGGATAGACCTGGTCGTGTTGTTGTGACAATTTTCACGCTGGTTCGCTCCGAGTGAAAAACTTTGGCATCCGTTAACACAGTGACAGTGGAGGTGCCGTTGGTCCTGGCTCTGTCCTGTTTTATTTAAATACAGAGAAGTTATTCATTGTTTTTTGCTGGAATGTTTTAAGTTGAGTGAAATACTACTACTACCACTACTACTAATACTACTACTACTACTACTACTACTACTACTACTACTACTACTAATAATAATAATAATAATAATAATAATAATAATAATAATAATAATAATAATAATAATAATAATAATAGCTATTCGTATTTGGTTCAGAAAGTCTATCCATATTCGACACAAAACATAAAGAACAAAACACAACAAATAACGGTACAAATAATAATAAAATAAAAGTATATTGACAGTGAAATTAATAAACAGTGAAAAGAAAAGTAATCACCATCTTAATCATATTCGAAAAATAGTGAAAATAAGCAGAATATTGTGTTACTGATTAAAACATTCAACAAGGAACTCGCTGATATTTCGGAAGATTCAGTATTTCTACAGTAGGTTCCACGAGTCACACTGAATTTTCAGGAGTACAGAGGAACCCAGGTTAGTGAGTCAGGGCTCCTGCGTGTTTCTGATTTTACTGTAAAACTCTCGCTGTGTTCCCCTGCCCTTTTCTTTTTCTTTTTTTAACGGGGAATAGCCCACCCGGGCACAGGTCATCGACCCACATCGGGGCCTAGGGGGCGAAAAAATAAGAAGAAATAAATTAAAAATATAAAAGGAAAAAGTTATATTAATCTACACCACGAAGATGCCGGAAAACCAGCTTTTTAAAGTGAGACAGATTGTATGAGTGTGAAAACACAGAAGAAGGCAGAGCATTCCACAGTTTGGCTGTTTGAGAAAAGAAGGATGTACTATAACGGGTTATTCTAGTGTGACCGACACCCACAGAGAAACGGTGGGCACCGCGGGCAAGACGAGTGTTACGAGCCCACGGCCTTGCCGGCGGTACACAGGATGCCAAATCCACCGAACATTGCCCGTTAAAGTACCTGTAAAAGAGAGAGTGAAGCAACATTGTGGCAAAGATAAAGGGAAGAAAGATTATCAACTAAAGGAGGAAAGTTAATAAGACGAAATGCCTTTGATTCCACCCTGTCTAACAGTTGGGCAGAAGAAGAGCCACCCCAGATATGAGAGCAGTACTCCAAGTTAGGATGACTGAATCCCTTATATACTTGAAGCAACTTTCCTCGGCTCGGACACACACACACACCCACACACACCCACACACACACACACACACACACACACACACACACACACACACACACACACACACACACACACACACACACACACACACACACACACACCTTTTTCCTGCAGCTCCCGTTTTGTCCGCTCCTCCGTGATGGCTAAGATTGTCGCAGTTGTCTCTATATATGAACTGCTCAGTGTTAGTTGTTCTGGTACTGTTCCGTCTAAAGGCTCAGCCATTATCAATATCTTGGTTATTGTTCACTTTGTATCTACATTATTCTGGTTCCATTTCGATCAACATTCATCTTTATGGTTCGTGGTCATATATCCCAACCATCCCCTTGGTATAGAAAGACATAACGTCATTGGTTTTGAATAAGATCTTATATTAAGCTTAACGCTGATTGGCTTATTCGCGGTCTGCTTTGAGATGACGTCACTGATGTAGATGGGCCCAGACAGTCATATCAAGCCTTGACACACACACTGGTCTGGGCCTGACAGCCTCAGCCACCGACCATCTAACCTGCATCACCCAACTGTTCGCAGCGATGGATCCTGTGAGGCTAATCAAATATCAAAAGGATATTAATTATATTGTCTTATGGAGTTAATACATTTGGGTGTATGTGTCTCTGTTCTGGACTGAGACACTTACCGTGGTGGTCGTTCACATTCCCGGCTTCAGTGTGTCCCTGTGTCCCTCGGCAACACGTCCACAAGTCCCGCCGGCCAGATAAAGTTTAACTACTGGGCATCTCAGCTCAGAGTCGCTCGTCAGGGACCTGGAGCCCGAGAGAGATACAAATCCCCTGACCAAACTAATAGATAAATATATATTATATGTAGTAGATGATTAGGTAATAACATAAGCTTATAGTTAATAAATACAAAGGAAATGAATCAGGAAAAAATATAAACGTAAAACAATGTGATTATAAATAGATATAAGGTTAACTAGCAGAATAAATACGTATTATAATATAAAATAAAATAAAAACTTGGGATTTAAACTCAATAAAATATCCACATAATGAGATGCAGTAAAGACAAAATACAAAACTTTCTCTTGCAACTTGCAGGAGGAAAGCCTATTGTAACAGCTCTTGCAACAACGTCCTCGCAAATCGTCAATACAACAACTTGGCAGAAAATCACCAACCTCCTTTTTTTTTTTTGACTTGGCTCTTCTGGTATGCAAATATCTGGTCCAAGTTTGAGCCACCGAGCTGAATATTGAGGCGTTACATATTCATAATCTGGCAAGACGTCTCTGATCTCCTCACTCGAAACCAGACAAGTCTTAGCGTTTAATAATCTGGGTTTGTCTCTACCCCCTTCCTCACCCACTACCCCAGTACCCCAGTCCCCAGTCCCTAGCACCCAGTCCACAGCACCCCAATCCCCAGCACTCCAATTCCCAGCACCCTAGTCCCCAGTACCCTCCAGCCCGAGTTCTTGTCCCCAGTATTTCTTCTTCTTCTTCTTCTTCTTCTTCTTCTTCTTCTTCTTCTTCTTCTTCTTCTTCTGCTTCTTCTTCTTCTTCTTCTTCTTCATCATACCATCATGTTTTTTTTTTTTTTGGTTCATGGTACAAAAGTAAATATTTTTGTTCCATGGTACACAATCCTCTTCCCCTTCTTCATAAAGTCTTCGAAAGATAATGTTTCTTAATACTCGTAAAATTTAATCCACATCTCAAGAGTGCATTTGTTTTGCCTTGATAGACCTTGCGATTCAGGTTAATACATAATTATTTTCATTATTTTTATTTTTTTTACTGCTGTTATTATAATTTGTTTTATTTTTATTATTTTATGTTATATTTTTATTATATAATTTCATTCTTCACTTTTATGATGATTTTACTTTTTTTTCTTTACAGTTCGATTCTATAAGACTTTCTCCTATATAATTGATGTCACTACGTGTGGTTTTCTCCCCTCTGAGTATAATTATTAATGTCGCTATGAATCTAATCTCTATAATTCCCCTTTGCTAAAATCGGTAAAACCAACATGATTCACTACCACCCGCTGCTATAATCGGTAAAGCCAACATGATTCACTACCACCCGCTGCTATAATCGGTAAAACCAACATGATTCACTACCACCCGCTGCTATAATCGGTAAAGCCAACATGATTCACTACCACCCGCTGCTATAATCGGTAAAGCCGCTATAATCACTGAGCCTTGACAGAGGGACTGAGTTTGAGACACGGGGAGGCAGCTGAGACAAGTCACTTACCTGGCCCTCCCATCCATCACTTGGTTCATTATGGCCACCACCATCTGTTATGGCCTTACTGTTCATTATGGCCACCACCACCTGTTATGGCTTTACTGTTCATTATGGCCACCACCACCACCTGTTATGGCTTTACTGTTCATTATGGCCACCATCATCTGTTATGGCTTTACTGTTCATGGCCACCACCACCTGTTATGGTTCATTATACCACCACCTGTTCGTTATGGCCACCACCACCTGTTATGGCTGTTCATTATGGCCCACCACCTGTTATGGCCTTACTGTTCATTATGGCCACCACCACCATCTGTTATGGCCTTACTGTTCATTATGGCCACCACTACCTGTTATGGCCTTACTGTTCATTATGGCCACCACCATCTGTTATGGCCTTACTGTTCATTATGGCCACCACCATCACCTGTTATGGCCTTACTGTTCATTATGGCCACCACCATCTGTTATGGCCTGACACACCGTCCATTTTGACCACCACCACACAAGGAATGACATACAGACGGACTGACATACTAGAGGAGAATTATTCTTTAATATGCACAATCATGTAAAAAATCCTATCAAGTCCTCCGTCCCTTCCATAAACCTTGAGACCCACGAACCTATGAATCCGGTAATACAAAATAACCTAACCTAACCTAACCTAACCTAACGTATAAAACTCTCAAATAGATGACATTATATTGCCTAAAATGTCGAGAGAATTCTGTATCCTGTCAGACGTACAATGTGATTTAACTGAACCGGATTAAGTTCTCCAGCCAACCAGATAGCTGCGGGAGGGAGAAGAGGGAAAAATTAACCAGAAAATAAGAGATGAAAAAAAAGACAAAATCAACATTCCTTCTCCACTGTCTCCCGGCGGCGACTATTTTCATGAATAAGGAGCAGCTCACTTAAGCAAGGCCTGAGCCTGGCTGACGAAGTTTGACAAAGACTCGTCATAATATGCGCTAAAGTACACACAGTCTAGAGTGACCAGAATCAACCACGGTACTGACTTCATTGTCTCCGGCAGCACCAAAGTAGCACAGAAGCGTCGTGAGAGAGAATGAAGTTGGGGAGATTGTATACATGAACGAGACAAATTACATCAACACAACAAAGTAAGACCTGACGATACTGTGTCAGGCGCGGTTAAAGAGACATTCACTATAACAAGGTTCGCATTCACTATAACGGGGCTCACAGCAGCACACGTGGCTCATCAAATAAATGTTCCATGTAACTAAAAACTGAAATTAAAGTGCAATATACATACACGCAAGTTCTTTCATTAAAGTCATTAAAAGTTTGGCCAGAATGTTGCAAATTGCGAAATTATATTAAAATTTCTCCTGAAGGTGAAGACGCCCGGCCTCCCCTCCTCCTATCTAAACACCTCCTGCCTGCCGTCAACTTCACGCAATTTCGGACTTGCCAACTCAACTGTAGAAGAAGCCTGAACTATCTTATACTCCCAGTTCTAAATTAAATACTCAGACCAATTTCAGCTGACCACCAGAGTGTATATATACCATCATCATTATCATCATCATCATCATCATCATCATCATCATCATCATCATCATCATCATCATCATCATCATCATCATCATCATCATCACCATCATCACCATCATCATCATCATCATCATCATCATCATCATCATCATCATCATCATCATCATCATCATCATCATCATCATCATCATCATCATCATCATCATCATCATTATCCCTTCAGACTATAATGTAAATTAACTAACTTGATGAGGAGGGAATATCGTTTATTATCTCGAGTATTAAAGTATTATTATTTTGACCGCCAGAAGAGAGTAGAAGAACATTGATATTTCTTAAAGTATTATGGTCGCTTGTGGTGGTCTAATTACGGAAGCACGTTGATGTACAGGTAATTACAATCAAATGACAATCATTGTTTATCACTTGTTTGGTCTGTCTCAAATGGATTACTGGATCCAGGGGAAGTAGGTCAAAAAAGAGAGACAGAAACAGACAGACAAGCACGCAGACAGATAACTGAAGAGAAAGAGAGAAAAGAAAATTAAAAAAGATAAAATATTGTCATGGGTAAATAATGATAAACGGATACGAGTAGATATATAGAAGGCAAGAGTGAAAGGCAGAGGAGAAATGAATAGAGAGAGAGAGAGAGAGAGAGAGAGAGAGAGAGGTAATATGAGGCATACAGAGGCATGGTTCGTCAGCCCCAGGTACTCACCTTTCACTTCACCTTTTTAGCATCAACAACTTCTCACTTAATTAATGAAAACAAGGTGGCGGTACCTGACTTGCCTTATTTTGTCATTATGGAAATATAACCTAATTATCTATGGCTCTCTCTCTCTCTCTCTCTCTCTCTCTCTCTCTCTCTCTCTCTCTCTCTCTCTCTCTCTCTCTCTCTCTCTCTCTCTCTCTCTCTCTCTACCCAATTATCTTAACCCTCTGTTCGTTTACCACTCACCATCCAACTATCCTCCACCCACACCTCCACCCACATTTACCTCCAAACTTCCACCCACCCTCTACCCGCACCCCCACCGAGACTTCAACCCACACCTCCACCCACACCTCCACCCACACCTCCACCCATACTTCCACCCACGCCTCCACACACATCTCCACCCACACCTCCACCCACACCTACACCCACACTCCACCTTCAACGGGCAGCTCATCACAATTCCGTCGTTTCATCTCTCGCTTCACGAATAATTACTGGCGACTCTGACTGATGAGATGAGAGAGAGAGAGAGAGAGAGAGAGAGAGAGAGAGAGAGAGAGAGAGAGAGAGAGAGAGAGAGAGAGAGAGAGAGAGAGAGAGAGAGCGGTCGGTCAGGTTCATTAGCCAATTGATAATCACATCAGCTTCCTCTTGATCTCACTCCAGGTTTTCTATTTTATTTTTCCTCACTTCTCACTCATTTTCCTCACTTCTCACTCATTGTTTCCTCTGTCTAACTCAGATAACCTCTACATCCTCCCATAACCTCTCACAACCTCTCACAACCTCTCACAACCTCTCACAAACCTCTCACAACCACCCTCGATTCCTGTTTACCCTCGATTAGTTTGTTTTCCTTTTGTCTTCAAGTAAACCCTTAATTATATACCGTTTTGTTTGTCCTCTCTCTCTCTCTCTCTCTCTCTCTCTCTCTCTCTCTCTCTCTCTCTCTCTCTCTCTCTCCTTTCCCTTACCCAACTCATCTACTTAACTTTCGCCTCCCGTCTCTACCTCCCTCTTTCCTACCCTACTGCCCCACCCCCCTCCTTCTTCTTTCCACCCTTACCTCCTCTCCCTCCCACCCCTACTTCCCTCCCTCCCTCCTACTCTTACTTCCTTCTTTCCTTCTCCTACCTCCTTCCTCCCATATATGATTCATTTTCCCTCCTTCCCTCCATCCCTCCCACTAGCCAGCCTTCCCTCCCTCCCGCTGACCCATCTTCCCTCCCTCCCTCCCTCTCTCCCTCCCTCCTCATCATCTCCTACGGACTTCAATATCCGTCACATAGACTGAAGGACAAACCAATTAGGTGAAGGACTGCCGAGTCAATATTAAAGTAGATATGTCGTGGTTCTTGAAGGAGGGGGTGAAGGAAAAGGTGAAGGAACAGGTTAAGGAGGGGTGAAGGAGGTGGTGCAGGAGTGGTGAAGGAAGTGGTGAAGGAGGTGTGAACGAGAAGGTGGAGTAGGTGGTGAAGGAGGGGATGAAGGAGAAGGTAAAGAAGATGTGAAGGAGGTGGTTAAGGTGGGGTTAAGGACGTGGTGGTGGAGAGGTGAAGGAGGAATGAAGAAGAGGTGGAGGGGGTGATGAAGGAGAAGGTGAAGGAGAGGTGAAGAATCATAAGAGAAAGAGATAAGATAATAGGGAAACAAGACGAAAGGTGAAGGAAGCGAAGGAAGAGAAGGATAAGAAATACTTGGAAGAGGAGGAATTGGAGGGAAAGAGAGAGAGAGACTAACATGTAGAAGAAGAGGAGTGAAAGAAGAGAAAGAAGTGGAACTGGGAATGAGAGGAGGAAAAGAAGAGGAATTAGAGGAGAGTGATGGAGAGAGGGAGGAGGAAGGAGGAGGAGGATGATGATGGAGGAAAGGAAATGATGGAGGGAAGGGGAGGGTGGTGAAGGGCACACGAGATTATGGAAAGAGGAAAAGAAGAAGGAAAAGAAGGAAGGGGAGGAGGAAAAGGAATGATAAACAAATAAGAACAGATTTAATTTACCACATTTATCACTTTTCAACCACACCATCAGAACTAATCGCCTTATCACGCCTTACAAGACAGACAGACACACACACTAAATAACTTACACAAGCTACAGATAACTGGACTGTATATAACCCCACCTCCTCTTCAGCATGTGGTACAGAGGTTAACATCATGTAGCCAGTCTTCCGTTACAGTAGAGTTAACAATTACAGTCAAGCCTCTTATCTCCTCGGCTAAACTCACAGAGGTAACTTTACGGTTTTCCTGTCAAGACCTAAAATTAAACCCGAAATTTACTGGTTGTGTTGTGGATAGTGAGCGGACCTGTTGTTGCTGTCTTAACTATCCATAAAGCTACTGTCTTAACTATCCAAGGCTGTCTCCTACTGTCTTAAACTATCTGTTACTGTCTTAGGCTGCCTGTTACTGTCTTAGGCTGCCTGTTACTGTCTTAGGCTACCTGTTACTGTCTTAGGCTGCTTGTTACTGAATACCTGCTACCACCTATATCTAGTTACTACCCCAGGACTTATAAAACTATCACCACGACCACCCACAACTACCCACGACCACCCATGATCACCCACAAACACCCATGATAACCCACAACCATCCACGACCACCCACTACCACCCACAACCACCCGTGATCACCCACAACCACTCATGATCACCCACAACCATCCATGATCACCCACAACCACCCATGACCACCCATGATCACCCACAACCACCCACAAACAGAGTCATGGGCGGTAGTGGGTGACGAGGCTGTTACATGATTACGTCAATTAGGTTTCAGCTGAGGTCGTGATTTTTTTAGCCTGCTTCGTTAACTTCATCATCAAGTTCTTTTATGTATTTTCCTGACTGTCTGACTCATTAATTCCCTGACTGACTGACTGACAAATATTTTTTTTGATGCAGTTTAAGTTTATTTCTTGATCAGTGCTCTTAAATATTTCTTTAGGTTCATAGTATTGGTGACTCTCTCTCTCTCTCTCTCTCTCTCTCTCTCTCTCTCTCTCTCTCTCTCTCTCTCTCTCTCTCTCTCTCTCTCTCTCTCTCTCTCTCTCTCTCTCCTTCAGCATCATTGGGTCCCAGGTCTCTACGTATTAAGAAAATTACTGATCTAATCCCGTGTGCCGTCAGGAGTCGCCCTGTGTCCCGTGAGTCAGAGAGATCCACTGGCCATTATTCCACGCCTCCAGTCACCAATCTCTCGCCAACGTTTCTGCTCCATTTAGAAAATTTATCCGATACTTAAAGTGATCCAATATCCCTGTTCTGGTGACCTTCCATGGCCTAGGTTGACCTTTGGTAGTGTCTCGTGGCTTTCTTTAGACTTTTGGTGATATTTGGTGGGTTTTGGTATTCTTGTGACCTCTCTTGATGATGATCTGTCCTGACCTCTCGTATAGTCTTTTGACCTCTTGTTATCCATATCCCTAGAAAGACGAAGAGTGCGGGCAGATATGATAGAAGTGTGTAAGTGGGTGAAAGGAGTTAATAAAGGAGATATAGAGAAAGTTCTTATAATATCCGAGCAGGATAGGACTCGTAGCAACGGATTTGAGTTGGATAAGCTTAGGTTTATGAGGGAGATAGGAAGAAATTGGTTCACAAATAGGGTGGTGGACGAGTGGAACAAGCTTAGCAACTTTGTAGTAAGTGCTGGAACGATGGAAAGTTTCAAAAGGAGGCTAGATAGATTCATGGATGATAGAGAGTGGTAGTAACTCTCGACAGGAGCTGCCATGCACAGGCCAACCGGCCTATTGCAGACTCCTATGTTCTTATGTTCTTATGTTCTTATAACCTCGTGACCTCAAGGCCTCATCAGGTTATTTTCCAGGTCATAGAAGAAACGTAAAGACTATTTAACTCCTTGAGGTTTCCGAGTTTATATAGGTGACTCGGTGACCTAAAATGACCTGATAACATATTCGGGGTCAGAAAGAGACCTGTCGACTTTAAAATAGTACCAGGTCATCCTTCTGGTCCTGACACCCGGCAAAATGTCTTTCCCTGTTGACACACGACATCTAGAGTCGACATCAGGTCATTTCGTGGGACATGAGCCAGACCTGATGACCTGACGGGAATAACACACCCCCTCATCTCCCCATTTCCCCTCGCAATCTCCCTTCCACTGCCGCTTGAGGATTAGGTTAGGCTTAGATATGGTTACGTTAGGTTAGGTTAGGTAGGTTAGGTAGGTTAGGTAGGTTAGGTTAGGTTAGGTTAGGGTTCAAATAATATTCTTTAATTGTAAAATAACTGAATAATATTTCTCTTGTACTGTTATAAATTATTAAGTTTGGAAACATAAGCCATTTTTATATGTTGTTCTTCAGGTTCATTTGGTAATATATTTTTACCAGTGAAATATATTTTATGTTTCAAATTATATTCCTTTACTGTTTTAACTTCCAAGGATCACTCAATATTTTTTACTATTAAATATATTCAGGTTTTATATATATTTATTATAATAGAAAAAAATACGTTTAATTTTATAATATTTTGATGTGTTATTCTCATTAGTAAATAGATTAATTTACTCTTCACTTTGAATGTGGTTAGTTTTATTATTCTAATTTATCATATCCATTGTTTATCAGTTTATTAGCTGTTATCACCTCTGTCTCAACACTTAGACCAATTTCTCAATGACTTTTTTTTTAAACAGATTATTTTTTTTTTTATGGTTCTATGTATTTTATGGGTGGGAAACATAAAATAAAATCGTTTTTTATTCCATTAATATTGTATGAATATAGACACGAAATATAATTACCATTTTTTTTAAAAGATATTTTTGGATAGAGAATATTTCGAACGATGTCTAATGACTTTATTTTCTAATACAAAATTGCTTTAACACGAGGTTGTGCATCACTATAATAGAGTCTTTAAGGACACGTAAAGATAAATAATTGAAGCTATTCACGTGAACACTGTGAAGATTACTACACACAAGGAACGCCTTTATAAAATAAATGAAAATGATTATAATTCTTTGGTTGAATAAAGAAGATTATTAGAAATTTAATTATGGTCCTTATACTATATAATTGGTTGCCCCTCGTGTAACGAGGATGGCCGGCCCAAGGGCTACCTAGGCGTGAATTTGTTTAAAGAGTAGAAGCTGTTGCCAACACAACAACCACACCCTAAGGTAACGAGCTGCATGACCCAGTGACAAGGAATAGTCCGAGAAGACCGGACAACTCGCCAACTGCACTGGCTAACCATCACCCTGGAACACGATCCACAAATCGATTAACATCCAGGTTCCGAATTACTGCTGGGTAGACAGAGGCAAATGGCGTAAAGAAGCTTACCCATAGTTTCACCTGCTCGGGGATCAAACCCGGGTCCGTTCGCTTGCGAGGAGAGCATGCTGACCATTACACCACAGGTCGCCATCCTTATACTGTAGGGTAGGGTAGAGTAATATAAGGTAGGATAAAGTGGTGTAAGGTAGTAGGTATCTGTACAATTAACCATAAAAGGTACACTAATAATAGTAAACTATACAGCTGGTGATTGAAATGTTAATCCTTTACCCACCAGAGAGGTTTGAGCTAATCCTTATCCCTTTAGGGGGGAGAGGGAGGGGAAGAAGAAGAAGAAACGGAGAAGAGGAGGAGGAAGAGGAAGGGGAGGATAAGCGAAGGAGAAGGAGGAAGGAGGGAGGATTGGGTGGCTCAACACACACATCATGCATACTGACCCTCATCAAAATTCTATCTCCCCACCTGAGATCGAACCTGGGTCCCGGAATTGTGAATGCATGAGCGCTCGCCACTCTGCCACTGCGACAGTTGTCCGTCGGAAACTACGTCTAGCAAGCAAAATTGAGAGAAGGGGGTAGGAGAGGAGATGAAGGGTGGGTAAAGGGAAAGTAGGGTATGTGGGGGGGGATGAGAGGGGGGAGGGTAGAGGTAGAAGAGAAGGGGGAGTGGAGAGGGGGAGAGTGGGATGAGAGGGAGGGGGTTAGGAGTAGTAGTACCTTTTTCGTCTTCCTCTATTCTTGTCTTCCCTTCTTCTTCTTCTTCTTCTTCAACGTCTTCCTCCTCACTACCATCTTCCTCATGTTCTTCCCCTATTCCTTATCCGTTTACCATAATTCTCCTTTCTTACTCTCCCCTTTCTTCCCCTACTCTTCTTCCTCCTCCTCCTCCTCCTCCTCCTCCTCCTCCTCCTCCTCCTCCTCCTCCTCCTCCTCCTCCTCCTCCTCCTCCTTCTCCTCCTTCTCTTCTTCCCCCCTCACTCATCAGCTTCACTACCGCCACCACTCTACTCTTTCTTGCTGCACCATAACTAGCCATTTAGTGGTTCAGCTCCACACATGCATCTCTGTAATTAACCTGTCAGTATGCTAATGAAGACTACCACCACCTCCCTACCGCCCCCTCTACCCCTTAATCCCCCCCCCCCCCCCCGCCACACACCGTACCCTCACTACTACCATCCACCATACCCTATCCCCCACCACCCACACACCCTACCCACTGCACCCTAACCCCCACCTAAAAGTGTGGTGGTAGTAAAATGAGAAAGTATCATTTCACCATGTCTTATATTGTCAAGTTATTATTAAAGATAGTTGAGAGAGAGAGAGAGAGAGAGATGATAAGAAGACCCACAGAAACAAGAAAGGGGAAATATCTTCTTTTATGTACACAAGGAGTTTAAAGGTTGTTTGTATGCAAATTAGGGTAGACGAGGATGGCGTCGGCCGATGGTTGAATATTACTAAGGTATAAACTATGTCTCCCCCGCGTTAGCTGTGGGGGACACAGGGTGAGACATCTCCTAAGAACTTGGCGAGATGGATTGAGACTTTGATATTTCGTCTCTTCGTCTCAGTTTGCATATAAGAGAGACTTTCTTTCTCTTGGTCTCGGTCGACGGTTGAATATTCTACTGTGTTATAAATCATGTCTCCGCTTTTCTGTATCTGAGAGACAGAGAGAGACATCTTCCCTCTTTGTCTCTTCCTGTCTCTAAGTTTATTTGTCTCAACTCACCCTCACTCAACTTGACATAATTAATTAGCTTGCCTTCAGACGCTCGTGACAGACAAAAGAGGAAAGTTATTTTGGTCGTAAAATAATGGTCTCAAAGACATGAAGCTGTCTGGTGGCCTGCTGGACTGCGTGACGTCATCAGGCACTATGACCAAAACAAACCAATATTATATTACTTTTTCTATTATATATCGACGACGGTGGAGTCGATCTTCACTACATTTTGTACACTTACGAGAATGACACCAAGGAATATTCCGAAAAAAATATATATATTGGATATAATACAAAATGGATAAGTTATTAAGAGAAAACTGGATCCATCCTTTCGTCTTTGTTCACTTTATCTTCAGTGTGATATTGTTCCAAAAGTCTTACAAATTACTTAGTTAAATTTGTTCTTACACACACACACACACACACACACACACACACACACACACACACACACACACACACATACACCCACACACACGGTCGTACAGACAGATGGAACGGATTAAAGTTCCCGTATTCCACTCCAGGATGACAATACTTAAACACACTATGCCAGTCTCTCGTGTCGGTAAAGGCCAATACCGTCCCGAGTCCTTCAATAAGCAGATTAAGTCCACTACACTATTATGTATCTGTTCTGTTGTATTTTAATGATACTGTATTATACACCACACCTGATACTGTATTATACACCACACCTGATACTGTATTATACACCACACCTGATACTGTATTATACACCACACCTGGGGATATACGTCCATTCTTACTGTTGTTTTATTTGTTATTATGTTTAGCGAATTTGTATTTAGATAAGAAAGTCATATTGAAATTAGATTGGCGCTGCGACTGAGGTATACGAGTTACTATTAATATATATTTAATCTACCTGTAGCCACACCTGTACTGTACCTGTATGTATGTAATTATCTTAGTATATTTACCTTAACCTATAACTACTATTTATTTTCTAGTAAACAGTATTTAGTGTACGTGAACACATTCCACAGTACTGTACAATATGAACAACTCGCTACATATCGTAAAAATACTGAGGCATTATATCACTCGACGGCATTCTAAACTGGGCATTAATTCCTCTGGCTGTCCCACACCCCTCTACCTAGCGTGACTCTGTTGTTGTAAAGTTAGGATGAACGACGAATACATCACTAGTTGACACACACGCCACACGTAACTCATCCTGGGGGAAAAAATATATGGTGTTACTCTATTTTTTTCCCATTGTGATTATGGATGTCTGTCTATCATCCTGGGAAAAAATTAAGTGGAAGAAATGTCTAAGTGAATAAATAAATAGCGCCTGTCTTATATATAATCATCTCAAAGGTATTGTGTGGCAGATAGAGTTTTATGCTGTTATAAAAAGGCTCGTCTCTCTCTCTCTCTCTCTCTCTCTCTCTCTCTCTGTTCTAGTTACTTTATCTATCTATCTATCTATTTATCTATCTATCTATATGTCTGTCTGTCTGTCTTTCTGTCTGTCTGTTTGTCTGGCCAGGTAACGCAATTCCTTTAATAGGATATTTGTCCCAGTATCCCCGGGTGATTAAGGTAGAGTCGTGCTGCACTCACAACACGTGTCTGGCAGGTGGCTGTGTGTGCATTATTCATTCACGTATTAGACCATGGCAGGTGAGGCGGGACTTGGATTCTCAAAGGTTTATATGTATCTGTTTCCCTTAATTGGTGATGTGTGGATGTTTATACCCGGGGCTCACGTGAAGATTTGGCAGGCACCCCCACCTTACATTACCCTAACCTAACGTAACATAACCTAATATAACCCTTACGCAGGTAGCATTAGGGTGTTTAATCATCAGGTTCATATAAGCTGGGGAGACTAAGCCTTACGTGGCCCCTAATTAGTTCAGTAGAGCTGTGACACAATATAGATCACTTCACATCTAATATAGACTACCTAAATGGCGTCATAATTAAACAGAGACTTTACCAAAACTGGTCTGTGCATATTGTATCAGATTCAGTTTATTGAGTTTCCCAATCCACCCCCTACCCCTTACTTCCATCACCCCTTAACATTCCCCCACTTCACCCCGTACCCTCATCCCCTTTCCCCCACATCCCCATATCCCCTTCCACACCCACACCCCTTACCCCACCATACTCTACCCCCACCACCCCCAACCCCTGTCAGCCCCCTGGAAAGTCTTAAAAGAAGGCTAGATAGATTCATGGACGATAGAGGGTGGATGTAACTCCCGACAGGAGCTGCCATGCACAGGCCAACCAGCCTATTGCAGCCTTCTTATGTTCTTATGTTCTTGTGTAACGGGGAAGCATGTAGAGTTCCTGCTTGCCTTCAGGTTAACCTTATTCGAAATAGGTCAAAGAAGTCAGGTCAAAAGAGTGCGACAAGCCAAACTAAAATTAGGTCAGACTCTAGAAGGTCATTTCACTTCAACCAGGTCACAGCAGCTACGTCAGGGGAATGTAGTGAATCAGGCTAACGAGGTCACACCCGTCAACTCTTCCAGATCAAGAGAGTTAGGTCAGGTCATCCAGGGAAAAACAGCTCAGACAGGTTAAATTGCCAGGTCAAGTCACTCAGGTGCAAAACAATTTGAGTCATTACCCCTAATTGTTGAGGTCCCTGTGCTCCCTGTTGGTGTATGTGTGTGTGTGTGTGTGTGTGTGTGTGTGTGTGTGTGTGTGTGTGTATGTGTGTGTGTTATAGAGCACAAAACAGCAGAGAACCATTATGTAAAAACTATTAACAATAATAACAACAATAAAATTTCTTTAAGACATTATTATTCAATTTCAATACGATTATGATAATTATCCTCAACATCACCACTGCCATCACCACTAACGTCACTAACATCACTACCAGCAATACCATCACTTACCATCACTTCCATCACTACCACTGCTACCATCACTACCACCACTACCACCATTACCATCACTACCACCATTACCATCACCACCACCACTACCACCACTACCACCATTACCATCACCACCACCACCCACCACACTCCATCACCACCACCACTACCACCATTACCATCACCACCACCACCACCACACTCATATTAATCACCTAACAGATACCTTTGTTTTCCTTCCCTCATACATAACAACATGCAGAGACTAATCTATTCATTGCACCATTAACTATTTTTCGGCTGTTGCTCGTTGCATAAGAACCAACACCACTATTATTATTACTGGGATTACTATCT
>NW_024753558.1:317500-437500 GCF_018991925.1 Homarus americanus | reverse complement strand
CTAAGTTATATATTTAATCTAGGTGTCAAGAAGAATTTTATTGTATTTGTTTTGAGAATCTGACTCTTGGTAAAGGTGTGATGATCTACTTGTATTGATTCTCCCACGGCCCGCAGTGTATAGAGTCCATATAGCCTGAAAACACCGGCGCGGCGGTACTGAGTGAATCATGTCGCCTTCACTTCATCGTTATTCATGTCATGGTTGTGTCAGAGAGACTTAGACATGTTCACTTCAGCTGTTGTAGTGTTGGCAGGTGAAGCGTCCAGGCTCTTATTGTATAGATGCAGTACATTAATTATCCAGAGATAGAGGAGTATACAGAGGGGAAATAAATTAAAGAGAGAGAGAGAGGAGGATAGAAAGAGAAAAAAAAGAAACAGAGAGAAAGATTGGGGAATAAATGGAGAGACAGAAGAGATAGAGAAAATGAGACAAGGAGACGAAGAGAGAGAAAGAGATTCAGAAAAAAAAGGAAAGTGGAAAACAAAGAGAGAAAAGGAGTGTAAGAAATAAAAAGAAAGGCTATTAGAGAGAACGAGATAAAAACCGTAATAAGCACCGGATTGTACAAGAGGGAGTTAGACAGGTCACTGAACATAACAAGGACAGGTGTGTTGGACAGGTGGACCAGCTCATCACCCCCAGGTAAAGTGAGGATCTCTGGGCGTGTAATACTAACCCGTTGATAATACCTTAATATGTTTAGATCCCCACAAACAACCATTGAAGTTGTTTATGCTATCTTGCTCTCATTTTACACATCGGAAATTTCTCACTCCTGGTGCAAGTGGAGAGTGTGTGAGTGTGTGTGTGTGTGTGTGTGTGTGTGTGTGTGTGTGTGTGTGTGTGTGTGTGTGTGGATACGTTTTCTTCCAATCTTACGCTGTCTGATAGTGTCGAGGTGTATACAGGTAATTTTTAGACTGTCAAGGTGTGAAAGGTTCTCGTCAACTTACCTGAGGTCGCTTCTTCGATATGAACTTATAGTACAACCGAATGTATGACCTTCATTCCTTAACCATGACATAAAATACATACATACATACATACATACATACATACATACATACATACATACATACATACATACATACATACATACATACATACAGTACATACTAAATATAGGGTGTCCCAGAAAAATGTCCGTCTCCCTCCCTCCCTGCCTGCTCCCTGCCTCCCTCCCTGCCTCCAACTCACAGTGTCTTAAGGAGCAAGCAGGAAGGGAGGTAGGGACATTTTTCTGGGGCACCCTATATATATATATATATATATATATATATATATATATATATATATATATATATATATATACGTATATATATATATATATATATATATATATATATATATATATATATATATATATCTATATATATATATATATATATATATATATATATATATATATATATATATATATATATATATATATTATGATATCACTTCAATATGACTTTACATAAACTGTCCCTCCCTAGGATAATAATTCACCTCAGGCGACGATTCAATTAATCAGTCAACAGTTTTCACACACACACACACACACACACACACACACACACATTGATTATCATCAATACCATTGGTCAATAACACCTTTTAGAAGCCAGGAGAGTCTACGGTGTACGTGGCCAGAGAGAGAAAGTAAACATTGACTTAAACTGGGCCTTGTGAGCGTCCTGAGGGGTGGGGACCCATACTGGGTAGGTGGTGGACTGCACACACACACACACACACACACACACACACACACACACACACACACACACACCCACACACACACACACACACACACACCCACACACACACACACACACACACACACACACACACACACACACACACCCACACACACACACACACACACACACACACGGACGGACGGAAACTCGCTCATCGTGGCCACTTGTCAATGCTGGAAAAAAGGAAACTAGCAAAAAGAAAATAATTGAAGGGTGATTAATTAAATGCCGGGAGTGTCAGGAATGAAAGACGAATAGAGATATGGATAGAAATAGGTAGATGAGATAGATGAATGGATTGGATGAATTAGATGGATGAATAGATTGGATGGAATGGATACATGAATGGATGGATAGATGAATAAAATGAGATAGAACTATTGATAGATAGACTGAGAAAAGATAGGGGGGATAGTTAAAATAATTGTCACCATAAACCTACACTATACATTACCACTATATTCTTACATAACATAATGGTCTTCATCCAAGCTGTATTGTAGTTCCCTTATGATTAACGCCTTTACTCCTAAGCTTGACGTTCTGGTCTAAGCTTTAACATACTTTTAAGCTTTATTACTGATTTACGCTTCAAGCTTAAACTAGTGATTCAAGTTCAGATTTAAGTTTTAGGTTTATTTTCAAGATGAAGGTTAAAGTTGGGTTGGTTTTGCTTGTATTACCATCAGAAAATCTCTCGGCCAAAAGTAGGATGAAACTCTGCCCGAGCTTTGATCTTTACCGCCCGCCTCTGATGTTCGTCCAAAACTTTACAACGTTCTATAATCACTAATTTACTCTGTGAAATACCTACTTACGACGAGATTTGATATATGAGTTAATATATATCACCTCATATAGTATTTGATATGGTAACTGATACTGTTTATATGTTTGATGATATAAGATTTTATTTATTAGCCTATACGCGTCTGATGGATGTATTTAATGTGTTATTGATATATGAGAAGCGGGTCGGTGCAAAGTTTTGAAGATTGAGCTGGAATTTGAGAGGAAGATGCTGGTAGATGAGTAGAGGATGGTCGTACATTGTCTCCTGGTCATCCAAGAGGCTGTTTCGTGTCTCTCTTGAGGTACTTTACTGATCCAGCGTACACACACACATCTCTCTCTCAGCGGTGGGAGGAACGCGGACGTTAGAAATAGAGTATTATAATGTCTCACGCCACACCTCAGAAAGACCCTGGAGGATCCTTCCCAGTTTTGCTTTGTTTATGGATCCCCTGTGGAGTCTGCCGGACACCAGTACAGTCCATAATGTTGCAAGAGTGTACTTAATGTTTCAGGGTTATATCTATGGGGTTTCTTTATATTCCAGGGGGTGGCTGAATGTTCCAGGAGTGCCACTAGTATTCCAGGGTCATATCTGATATTCCAAGAAAGTCCTTAGCATTCCAGGGTTATATCTGAGGTTCCAGGGGGGCTTCATTTGTATTCAACCGAGTATTAATATTTCAAGACCGTCTCTAATCTTGCAAAAAGGCTTCCCTAATGTTCCAGGACCTTCCATAATGTTCCAGGACCTTCCCTAATGTTCCAGGGCCTTCCCTAATAGTTCCAGGACGCTCCCTAATGTGCCAGGACCTCCCCTAATAGTTCCAGGACGCCCCCTAACGTTCCATGACCATCCCTAATGTTCCAGGGCCTTCCCTAACAGTTCCAGGACGCTCCCTAATGTTCCAGGACCTTCCCTAATGTTCCAGGACGCTCCCTAATAGTTTCAGGACGCTCCATAATGTTCCAGGACCTTCCCTAATTTTCCAGGGCCTTCCCTAATAGTTCCATGACGCTCCCTAATGTTCCAGGACCTTCTCTAATGTTCCAGGACCTTCCCTAATAGTTCCAGGACGCTCCCTAATGTTCCAAGACCTTCCCCAATGTTCCAGGACCTTCTCTAATGTTCCAGGGCCTTCCCTAATGTTCCAGGACCTTCTCTAATAGTTCCAGGACTCTCCCTAATGTTCCATGACATTCTCTAATGTTCCACGTACTTCCAGAGGCGTGGAAAAGTTTCCCCTACACTTACTGCTCTTATTCTTGGTTTTACTTCTGTTATTACAACTCCTGTTCGTTAGGGTAATGCTACTTCTGAAGCTATTTCACCTGTTACTGCTGCCGTTATTACCATTGCCACGACTGTTACTGTTTTAAGTCCTATGGTGTTGTTGCTACTGTTGCTGCTACTTACATCGCTGTACTACAGTCAAGATTTACCTCAATATGATATTGACTGGTGGTGGTAGCAGTGGTAGTGGTGACGTTACTGGTGGCTGTTTCTACTGCCAGGCTGTTACTGCTGCTGTTGCTACTCCTGCTGTCGCTACTGCTGTTACTTATTCTGCTACTGCTGTTATTGTTCCTTATACTGCTGCTACTGCTGTTATGTTATATGGGGCTTTATAGAAGTTATTTTGAACCCTAGAGTGGCGATCATCCCGTCATTGTTCTCTTGTGATCCTGCACCGCCTACTGCTCTCCCACGTTGCTGTTCGAATCCTCCCTTTCTCCCTGCCTCCCTCCAACCCTTCTCCTCCCTACCTCCCTCCCTACCTCCCTCCCTCCCCACCCTCCCTCCCTCCCCTCCCCCCTACTCCTCCCCACTCCTCCCTCCTCCCTCTCCCTCCTCCCTCCCCCTCCCTCCCCCCACCCTCCCTCCCTCCCTCCCTACCCTCCCTCCCTCCCTCCCTCCCCCCCTCTCTCTCTCCCTCCGTCCTTCCACATAAACATCCTTAAGACCTAAATGTGGGTGGATGTTTATGTTTACTTTTATATTTATTATTTATCTGAAATCCCAAACATCAGGTAACTCAAAAGACATTAATAAGCGTGTTGTTGCTGTTGTTGTTGTTGTTGTTGTTGTTGTTGTGTTATTGTTGTTGTTGTTATCGTTGTTGTTATTGTTCTTGTTATAGTTTTTATTTTGGTGGTATTGTTGTTGTCGTTGTTGTTATTGTTGTTGTTTTTATTGTCATTGTTGTTATTCTTAGACAACCACAATCTTAAAGTCTTTGGGCAACAACAACTACTACTTTTTTTTTTAAGATTTATTGATAATCTTGTATCATGTGAATTACGCTGATGACTTCACGTTAGACAAGAAGAGATAACTCATGTGTCGAAACTTGTGTAGCTGTTATACCTGTGTGCAAGAGGAACTACCTATAACAACGATAACATTAATAATAATAAAAATAACAATGATAACAATAACAACTAACAACAATAACAACAACAATAACAACAATAAACACAACAATAACAACAACAATAACAACAATAACAACAACAATAACAACAATAACATCGATAATAACAACAATAATAACAACACAATAAAAACACTAATAATAAAACAACAACAACAACAACAACAACAACAACAACAACAACAGCAGATGAGGGGTGGTTACTTTTCCAGAAACTCATTATACACAAAAGGAAACGAAACAAGAATAAACTTAATTTTTTTTCAACAGTATTTTACAGTAGAGTGAGTAAAGCTTCGGTAATTTGAAACTTTCTCGAGTAAGAAGCTTAAATGAAATCTTTGGCAGTGTTTGTTAACGAATGAAGGATGGAGACAATATACTCAATCAAGGGGAAAGTATTCATGAAAGTTTATTCCCTTTAACCCAGGTTTCATGTATCTATCTTATTAATTAATGTTTTTACCTGATTAATGGGTATAATTATTTTATTTTATTTTATTTAGTGCTGTTAAATTATACGTCTTCATATAATTATTAACTTTATTTTATTTATTTATTTTTAATTTTTTTTTATGTATTTTTTTTTTTTTTATTCTATTTATTTTCGAATTTTCTTTATTTCATGTTATTCTTTATTTTCTATTTATTCTTTTTGTGTTTGTTTTTTTATCTGTTCTTACATTTCATCAATTTATGTATTTATTAATTTAATTACTTGTTTATCTTTTTTTTTTTAGTTTATTGTATTTTGGTCATCCGCTTATCTGTTTATTTCTTTGTTTATTTTTTTATTTTTTTGAACTTTATCGTCATACCTTTTCGATATCGTAACGTCAATCTCTCTCTCTCTCTCTCTTAAGCCACACCGCCAGGGCACGTGTTGGAAGGTCGGACTCAAGGCTCACTTTGTCCGAGTTCAAATTCAATCTTGAGGTCTTTTCATCTCTCAAGCTTCACCTGGTATGCACCTCAAGGTGAGTCTGGGGGAACGCTCTTAATCTTGCCCAACTCTTACTCTTATCCAACTCTTCCTCTTACACCTACCTTTCTTCTTACTTAACTCTTACCCAACTCTTACTCTTACTCAACTCTTCCTCTTACACCTACCTCTCCTCTTACTTAACTCTTACCCAACTCTTACTCTTACTCGGACTCTTGCACGATGGAAATTTGCACTATTAATGAAAACTCAGTTTTGGTAAGAGTCTTCTGCTTGACTAAATTTCCCTCTTAATGAAGCTCTTAGTCTCGTTTAAAGTCTACACTATAAAACTCTCATTCTCAACAAACTCTCACCCATAACAAACTCTCACTCTCAACAAACTCTCACCCATAACAAACTCGCTCTCAACAAACTCGCACTCTTTAAGGAGCCCTCGCGTTAGATCGAGGTTGCTGCAACACACTATGTTTAGCTGTCGTCATGGCAACGAGCGCTATTTTAATTCAGGCTTCACCGGGACCAGAAAAGTGACGATCACCAAGCGCTACTGATGGTCGGGTGGCAGGAACCATCTAACCTAACCTAACCTAACCTAACCTTGATGCCTCCTTTAGTCTCCAAGAGATGCCATCATGATCGCCAGTGTAGGCAGATGGTGGGCGACCTTACGGCTGAGCTGTTTTTACGATATACGTTCAATGGCTTGGAGGAAGGAAACGCCTGGCGCATGGTGATCGTTTGTGCTGGCGTAGACATATAACTGTTATGATCACACACACACACACACACACACACACACACACACACACACACACATATATATATAAACCCGCTATGAAATCACACACTTGGCAAGTATATAAACACACCTGACCTGAATACGCACACACACACACACCTGACATGAATACACACACACGTATACCTGACATGAACACATACAGACACACACCTGCCTCACTAATTATTGCTCTCGAGTACCAAAGCACCTCATTTGCATATTGGGAATTGTAGATGCAAATTATAAACGATGGATCCAGGCGGTGAACCTACTCGGCCCTCGCAGCTGTGGATGGCTGTGACGAGCTGTGTCTCCCGTGTGTGGATTAATGACTGTGTGGATGTGGATTAATGACTGTGTGCATGTGGATCAATGACTGTGTGGATGTGGATTAATGACTGTGTGGATGTGGGTTAATTACTGTGCGGATGTGGGTTAATTACTTTGTGGATGTGGATTAATGGCTGTGTGGATGTGGATTAATGACGATGTGGATGTGGATTAAAATCAGTATCAGTATTGGTCATTGAATGTGGGTTGAAATATGTGTGGATATGGATTAACGACTGTGTGGATGTGGATGAATATACGAATACACCAATAAAGAATAAAACACAAATGGATAAAAGAATTATATAAGTATGTGGATAAAGGTTAATATATGTGTGGAAAAACAATTAACAGGTAGATTAAACTGTACACAGACAGAGAACACCTACACATGTACACAAGTAGAAGCAACAGACACACGTGTACACAAGTAGGAAGCAACAGACACACGTGTACACAAGTAGGAAGCAACAGACACACGTGTACACAAGTAGGAAGCAACAGACACACGTGTACATTAACAGGGAACAACACGACACACGTACGTATTAACAATGAATAAAGCGCACCCAGCGGCATAGACGAGAACCAGGAGGTGAGTCGCTCAGGTCGGTGTCATCATTCTCCCACAATTACCTTCCACAGGTGAGAGACTAATTAAATTTCCTCACAACTCAGTTACGTGTGTCAACTAGGCCGTTTCGTGTCCTGGTCTGGTGGTTGAGGTGAGCCACAACGCTGACAGGACGACGAGCCAGAAAGAATTGTCGTTGCCTCCTGTGTCTGCTGCCTGAGTAATACAGGCAGCGATGACGAGTTATGTTGTGTTGCCTGTGAGCTGATGCTTGTGGTGTTGGGGAGGAGAGCTTCAGGCGCCTAGTGACCGTGTGTGTAAAGTGAAGTCCCATTATTTGGCCCTCAGTATATGTATTTCTTTGTATCTAATGACTTCGGCAACTGAGTCATAATGAGATGCTGTCCTCACACACGCTGCCATTAATTACCCAATCACATAAATTATGAGTTGACATTTCAATTTATGAACGTTTATTTATTTATTTTTTCTCTTTTGTAATTTTTTCATCAGTGCGTATATTTTTACCAACTTTTATAATGTCCTTTGTTGATGATTTATATCAGTATTCCCCATTTATATTTTCACATTATTTACACGTGTATAACTCAGCCAGTTACTGTTATTCACGCCGCTCGGGTCATGTGAGTCAGGCGGTCATTACTGCCTTATATAACTGTGTGTGTGTCTGTCAGTCGCATAACAAACACCTACAATATTCACCTCATCATAACAACTGTTAGTCTTTTACTGTAAGGTCATAAAGGTCAAAGAAGGTCAAAGTCCAAACTCTGAAACCAATAAGAGTCCATCAGGCATGAGTGGTCACCTCGCTCGAGTGAAGGCCAGTTATACACCAACATGAGCCGCGAGAAATAATTATTGGAGGAGCGAGTTTCCCTGTATACAAATTAGGGAAAAACAACATTTATTTAGGGAAATTTTCACCCGAGTCAGGAAACATGAAAACGTCGGTAAATGGAAGTTGTTAATCATAAATCAGTGAGTAGTAATGGTGTGTTATGGCTCCCCGGCCACCGTTTACCTCACAGGAAGAAAGAAGAAAAACACATAAATTACAGATTCCAGATTAATAAATGAAATCATCTTCCCTTATAAGAAAAATTATTGAAATTGCCAAATCATTTCCGCTCTTCAAATGTCTACTTAATCACACATTCGGTAAAATTATTTCACTCTGAAACTGAAACGTGAGACCAAATATAATTATGTAAATTTCAACTGCCAATTTTTTGGCGGTAGAGAAAGAACTGCAGGAAGCCTATTTTACTGGTGATCAAATTTAGCGAAGCCTTCAATAAGTGTGTTGAACAAGTGAACAGCTTAAATAATGAAGGCATGATGTAGAGTTGACTGTGGGTGTTGGTGTACTGTCTTGTGACGCTGAAGAGGAGGATGATAATAATAATGATAGTCTGCAAGAAAGGGGGCTTCATATGCATGAGACATGACGAAGTAAGGGATCTCACAGCAAATATGTTGAAGGAAATCTGCCGTGATGTCAGGGTAGAACCGACCCACCTTCCATTGGACGGTGAGATTTTCCAGCATAGGACTTCAAACACACCCAACGAAGCCCGTGTTGACGTCAGTGCTCGAGGATTCTGGACGCGGGGACAGCGAGCCTTCTTCGACATCAGGATTTTTTATCCCATGGCCAGATGTCACCGTAACTTAGCTCTCGATGCTGCACACAGGAGGAACGAGAACGACAAGATAAGGGCATACGGGGAGAGAATTCAGAACGTTGATCAAGGCAGCTTCACTCCTCTAGTGTTCACAACCTCTGGTGGGATGGGACCAAGTGCAAGATGCTTCTACGCCAGACTCGCGGAGGTGATATCCAAACAGAAGCAGCAGCCCAGAAGTTATGTTACAGCCTGGATGAGATGTCGACTGTCCTTCTCTCTCCTTCCGTAGGCTTTGTTCTGCCTCAAGGGAACGAGAGCATCGGCCCCAAAGCCGACAACAGTTGCAGATATTGACTATGAAGCAACAGTTACTGAATGCCGCATAGATCTGTGGCTCAACTAACTCAACACAGCTAGGGTAGCTACTTATATATTAGGATATTTAATATTAAGGTAATAAAATGGTGGCGAAGGTATGGTTATTGGGGGAGGCTGGAGGCCAATTAAAAAACGAAGTAGTAGTAGTAGTAGTAGTAATAGTAGTAGTAGTAGTCATTAGATATATTACTTTACGATAAGAAAGGAGCTCACTGTACACATTTATATAAGTCACTTTAGAAAAAGAAAGAAAAGTCACTTAAGTCACTTTATTGGTAAGATCTATTTAACTTAAAGTAAAAGTAGAGACTAATCATAGGTGCCATGAAAGAGATGGTGAGGTAATGTATCTCTCTAATGAAGCGGGTGTCTCTCTAGGTCAGCTCAGGTTAAGACGGGATTATGTGTGTGTGTGTGTGTGTACGCGAATGTTATTATAGGGATATAATCTAAATTTCTGTATATGAAATTTATCGAAATTTTCTGTCTGGCTCTCTGCACACCATACAACTTACTCATCTCCTCCTCACAGTAGTACAAAGGAACAATTACTAAGGGTTTATACATATACATACACTCATACATTACACACACACACACACGCCCTGTCATACACACTCCGCCTCTGGTTTCCCACCCTCGAGGCGTGTCGTGTGAGCTGGACGTGAGGAGCAGCTCAGTATCAGCAGGTGTTGGTGGTCGAGGCTTCGTGGTCTCCATGGCAACCTCTCATGCCAGTCCCACCTGATGCACTGACACAAAGCTAACCCCTCCTCCCTCTCTCTCTCCCTCCTCCCCCCCCCCTCTCCCTTTAATAGGAAGACCTCATTCTGTCTTTTGCTTACAATTATCCTGTACTGTAGCTATATATATAATTATTTTACCTGTGATTGTTACCTGGGGGTGAAACAGGGTTCATTTATTCCCATATTCTATTTGTCGAGTGTTGAACTTCACCTCAATTCATCTCACAACATCTCATCTCTTCTATGGAAGTACTATAAGGATAAGTTTGTGCATTTGAATCCGTTTACAAAATTCTCGTTTTTTTTTTATAATTTCAGTGTTGTCATTTTTTTTCACACCCGTGAGAAAATCTGTTCCAAATCCTGCTCATCCTTGGGTTGGAAGGATTGGTGGTGAAAGGATGTTCTGGTAAACGGAATAATCAGATCCCAGCTTTTGGATTCCGTGTCCCTTGTGAGGCGGGTTTCTCAAGATCCAGGTGTCCTCTGAGTTGAGACAGGTGTGACAGTCCCACCGAGTTAGTCCTGTACAGCCCATGAGACCTGTGTGGTAACATATCACCTGTTACCGTCCACCACCAGATTCTCTTAGTTGGGTTCAGCTGCACTGTATCCAAAATATCCATCTATCATTCTATGTATCTTTCACTGATGGTTCACATTCTTTCCTGGCGCAGTCGAAGATAATCTTACTGTACGTTCATGCCTTCACTCTCTCTATCTCTCTGACACAAGAACTCCTCTACTCTCTCTCTCTCTCTCTCTTTCTCTGACACAAAGACCCCACACACTCTCTCTCTCTCTCTCTCTTTCTCTGACACAAAGACCACACACTTTCTCTCTCTTTCTCTATCTCTAACACAATTACTCTCCCTATTCTCTCTCTCTCCTCCTCGTAATGGACTCTGAAACCGGAAAGATTCTCCATTGATAACACGAGAGAAAAAGGGGAGAGAAAATATCCAGCTTTTCAGGAGAGAGGAGATAAATTCGCTTCTCTCTTCTCATTAGCGGAGAGATAGTGATCAGAGACTCCTTCTCCTAGGAGTCAAGGACCTGAAACATTTTCTTGTCGAATTTTCTTACCGTGTTGCCAAAGAGGTAATGGTACCAGACCTGTGATTGGTGGAGAGAGAGAGAGAGAGAGAGAGAGAGAGAGAGAGAGAGAGAGAGAGAGAGAGAGAGGAGAGAGAGGAGAGAGGAGAGAGAGCTGAGAGAGAGAGAGAGAGAGAGAGAGAGAGAGAGAGAGAGAGAGAGAGATGTCTCCATATAGTTAGAGTGTTGACGTGTACTAAAACAAATAGCATAAATTCTTTTAAGGTTTGTAGTCAAGGTTATGGTTTTTGAAAGTACTTTTACTCTTTGTTTCTTTTTTTTCTCTCTCTCTCAATGGTCCCACTAATTCCCTTCATTACCGAGCCATCTCTCATCTCCGGTACCTTGTCGTGGTTGAATACACACCTGCGTCATCCCCCCACCCCTCCCGATGGTGCTTGGCCTGTGAATGATGAACCAGAAGTGGAATGAATAGTGAATGATAAGGATGGAAGGTTAATAAGGAGTGAATGATGGAGTAGTGTAATGAATAGTGAATATGAAGAGTGAGAGAATAAGAAGGGCAATAAAAGGTGTGAAATAAGAATATGTCGAATGAATAAGAACGATAGAAGATGAATAATAATAATAAAAAGAAGAATAAAATACATAGAGAAGAGAATGAAAGAATAATAACATGAACAGAATACGAAGAGGAAGAATACAAATGAAAACTGAATAAGAAAAATGAATGAATAATGAAAGAAATCGAGAAATAACCTGTGAAAAAATAAGCCAAAAAAAATATCTGTTTACTTTGTGTTTCTTGTATAAATATTATAAGAAATAAAACAAAAATAGTATACAATATTTCTTGTTTTTCCTGAGTGACTACAACTCTCGCTCTCAGTGTTGTGTTGACTGACTTTTACGAAATGTTACAGTAGGTCTTTTAACACCCATCCGTACTGAACCTGTCTGTCTGTCTGTCTGTCTGTCTATCTGTCTGTCTGTCTGTCTGTCTGTCTGTCTGTCTGTCTATCTGTCTGTCTGTCTGTCTGTCTGTCTGTCTGTCTGTCTGTCTGTCTGTCTGTCCGCCATTAACCATCATTACACTTCCCGACCACCTGACTACACCTAATAGTCAACCCTGGCTGGCTGTACCTCCTAAACCCATGTATGTATGTATGTATGTATGTATGTATGTATGTATGTATGTATGTATGTATGTAATGAAGTTAAGTGATGAAGCTGTGTATTTAATGAAGCTCTGTATGTAATGAACGTGTGCAAGTAATGAACCCGTGTAAGTAATTAACCCGTGTAAGTAATTAACCCGTGTAAGTAATAAACCCGTGCATGTAATAAACCTGTATAAGTAATGAGAACCTTTATAACTAATGGACCTTTATATAAGTACTAAACCTTTTCAAATCAGTAAAAAAAAAAAACACTTCAAGCAATATCTCTATAAACCTCTATCTTAGTTTTAATTTCGTTTTAACATTTCATTCTGTTTTATGATCCAATTATGTGTGTTTTATATCCCAGGTCACTGTAGGGGAAAATATTAAACATAAACCAACTTGTAGCGCAAAAAACAAAAATAAACCTTTAATACAGTAGTTGGGGTTGTAGTGGTGTGGGTGAACCAGTGTGGGTCATTTAAGGTAGAGAGTACATGGGTATTATGGTTAGGAATTTCGACCCTAAGAGCTTAAGGTTGAGTAATAGCATCCTCTTGCCTATGTCCGAGGGGGATAATAGTGGTATATTGTGTCCGAGGGAAGAGCTGTAAGGTATCCGTATATCGTTTTCTTTCTTTCTCATTCATATTCAAGAATAAAAGTACAAGTTTCAAACATGTACATGATATATACATCTTTACATTATATTAACACAGTTGTATATGACGCACTGATAACATCTGCCAGCCACACAAGTAAACACTGGATTGAATTTTACGGGCGTCAAACGTCAGACTACTAACCTCGTCAGAGCCATCTAGTGACTGTTCAACAAAATTTCAATCACACGTTTAGTCGTCTCTTACCTCTCTCTGTGTATAGTCTTAGTTAAGTTTCGGCTTCGAAATCGTCATAAACAATGATTCAGAAGTGGCAAAATTCGAGTTTGTTGATGTTAGACTTCAGTATTCTAGTATCAGTGTGTGAGAGAGGGTGCACCTCCTCAAGTGTCGGTGTTTCAGGGATAGTACAGCACAGACAGTCGGTATCGTAAGAAACTGGTAAGTGAAAATCGAATTACAGTACGTATATTATTTTTGGTCTTGTAAAAAAACATAATGTAGTATCCCTGTATCACGTATTACAGCGCCGGCCACAGAATATTTATACAACACGGTGTTATGTACAGGTGGAGGACCGATGGTGTTTGGGAGGTGTTCCGGAGTTGTTTACGAGTAATAAAACTTACCTGTCCTGGGTGAAGTGATAAAATAGATTTAACTCATTTTAAATGCAGTTAAAACGTAAGCTTAGGTCAGTGGTGTATGATTTTTGATAGAACAAATTACAAGGTTAGACAGAACCATTTTGAAAGAAACGTGAAGCGTGGGATTCATTTCCTCGTTAAACAGACTGAAGTTCAAACCTCAGTTATATGGTCAGATAATTAATGTTTTGACGCAGTTTATCCTGTATACCTTTAAAGATACAGTTAACCCCTTTTAAACCTATGATGTAAATTTGCTGAAAACACTCATAACTAAATGACTGACAGGGGTTGAGAAAAATGCATCGAGGAACACAAGTTGTGAATCATGTTCTGCCTCGCGAGTAAATTTAATCTGAATGTTTTTAGTTTTAAATAGAATTAGTTCGTACAGGTACAGGTATATGCGTCTGATTGTTGAAAAAAGACACACGTTATCAAGGTATCAGTGATGAGACATTGGTTTAAAATGATGAGGATAGTCATGTGTGTTGGTTATGGCAGAGACAACAAATTTTTACCCTGGAGAGTACAGACTGGCCGCTATTACCTTTGCTAAAAAAAATTCGCTGTTTCTTTTATAAACTGGAGTATTTGTTTGGTTATTATATTCATGGATTTTTTTTCATGTTTGTTCGTTATTCTTGAGGTCGTTGAGAGAGAGAGAGTTGTAGGTTACGACTCCACACCAAAACCACCCACGACTACCTGACGTATTTACTAACCTTGTTTTAATTACACCATGAATTATCTAAAATTGTCCGTAGTAAACTCCCTTATATCACCGGAGTTAAAATCACCCCTATAAATTTTACAATGTTGTAATTAAACGTTCCAAATAAAGAGTTAATTGGCTGAATACGATTATTGTACCTGGGATTTTTTTCGCACTTTAGGGCGGCCGCACAACACACCAGGTACAGATCCTGACATGTACACAAAAGCCACCAGTAAATATAATCACCTATGATCTGTAATGCTTCGTATAATTCTGTATGATTTATCCATGGCCATGTATGATTAAATTTACGAATATATTAGGATCTATGAGTGTGACCATTATATTACTACAATTATTTTATTCATTAGCACTGAACTAACAATATTTCCCTGTTTAGTAGTAAGTCAAGCTGTTTGAGTCAATCTGTTGAGAGTAGTGAACTAATTGTAATATACAGTACAGAATCGTAATTAGTTTCACCCTTTCATTAGTTGGTAGATATATACAATTATTTATTACACTGGAAACTGACGGTGAAGTGGATGACATCATGTTGAAGGGCTGAGGCTGTTCATGTGGCCACTGTGAGAGGAGCAGAGAAGTGAGGGGGAGGGAAGAGCTATTACCTCACTTGTCATTATATCCTCCAGGTGGTCACGTCCTTTCTCTCTTCTCCCATTTCCCCCTCTCTCTCTTTCTCCTTTTATTTCTTCTTCTCCTATTTAATCCTCCTCTTTTTCCTCCTCTTCTGCTCTCTTCTCTTTTCCATGACTAATCTTCTTCCTCCTTCCTATTCCTCCTCCTACTACTACTAATACTCTTTCCTCTCCTTCTCTCCTTTCCTTTCTCCCTTCCTGTACATCCTCCTCCATTGTTTTCCCTATTTCCTCCTCCTCCTCCTCCTTCTCCCTTCCTTCTCCACACCCCTCTTTCCCTACCTACTTTCCTCCCCACCTACATTCCTCCCCACCTACGTTCCTCCTCACCCCCCATTGCAGAGTCATGATCTCTGGGGGGAGGTAGGCGTCTGACCACGAGTTCATATATTTACACAATTATTACGTGAGGTGTGATATTTGCCTGGATACTGTTTCCGGCTTATATAAACGAGGGCATGTAATGTTCACTCCAGTATTGTTTTCGGATTTAAGTAATTACTTGAGTATATAAGGTTTATGTTGTTGATTTTTCCAGGTTACAGAAGGGGGCTGTTATGTTGACCTCTGTATTATTTCCATGTAAGATAATTGTGCGCATAAGTGATGTTAATGTGAATATTCTCTCTCAGGGTTATATAAAGGTGATACGAAGTTCATGTAGGCATTGTATCCGGGTTATATAAAGGGGATGTGATGATTATGTGTTATTTCTAGCTTGTGTAAAGGGGATGTGAGATTCATGTGGATGCTCTTTCCAGGTCGTGTAAACAGGATGTGATACTTCTTATAGGTATTATTTCTGGATTATACAAATGGAAGGAGACAAGATGCTCTTGTGAATCTTTTTTCCGGGTTATATAAAGACAATTTAATGTATAATTGGGATTTATTTTCGGGTTATGTAAATGAGAGGAGACGTGGTGCTCATGTGGAAGCTATTTCCGGGTTGTATAAGGAATATTTGACATATAAGTTGAAGAAGGTGTTTCCGCGTTATGTAAATGAGAAAGTCGTTATCTTTTCAGATTTTATGAATGTGTGGAAGTAAAATTATGACTTGTCTCTTATTTTGGTGGAGATGAAATATGAAGGTAATAGAGAAACAGCACGAATAGAAGAGAAAGAAAGAAAGAAAGAAAGATAGATAGAGAGAAAGAAAGAAATAAAGAAATAAAGTGAGAAAGAAAGAGACTTCCTCCAATGACATCAGGAAGACGTTCTGTAATTTATCTTTTTACACCAGACTGTTGCTCAAACTTTACGTAACCCGGAACAATATTACCTCCCAATTGTATGACCCTGCAAAAAATCCGGATCTAATAAACAGGTTTCATTTCATAAGTAAACTACAGTATATACGCTAACATGGCACGCGGAAAGAGGAAGAAAAATAAGTATTACATAACTTTTCGTAAACATGACCCGGAATGAATACCCACCATGTCATCCCATTCCATTAATATAACCTGGAAATAACGGGAAGTATCAGTAAAAATTAAATCCATGTCAATAACATAACCCGGAAAGAACAACATAACACCAAACTAACTCACACCCCATCATCCCCATTACATGTCAATAACATAACCCGGAAAGAACTCTTCATTCCGCCCAATTAACGTAACCCGGAAAGAACTTTTCATTCCGCCCAATTAACGTAACCCGGAAAGAGCGGGCACGTATATTTATCACATTCATTTCTCCATAACGTAAGCCGAGATTAAACATGTGTTGAAATAACATCCGTGTTATATTCAGGGTTGTTAATCAGTCCCGACTAAATGAAATCACTTAGGTAAAAAATATATATTGAAAAAAAATGTGATGGACAGAATATTGAAAAAGAAAACGACGTTGATTAATTAAGGCGTAACTCAGGTAAAGAAAGATTCTCTGAGTTTCAACTGAGTTAAAAGATAGATAGACCAAAGGAATATAATTAATTAGACTCGTATCTACAAAGTGGTGTTCTAATTCTATACTAATTTGGTCTCCTTGTGTTAAATTTATGATTTTTATTTTATTTCGGAATATTTAAGAGACTAAAGTGGGGTTTTTTTTTACGGCATTAGAGTTGGTAAAAATATATAAATTAATTTTTATTCTGACAGATTCAAGGGGAGTAAATTATTATTTTTTTAATTATTATTTTTTTGCGGAATTAACAAAAACAATTTTAATTGTGTGTGTGTGTGTGGTTTTAAATTAGAGAAATTTAGATTTAGGCGCGAAATATGTAAATATTGGTTTGGAAATAGAGTAGTGAATGAATGGAACACGTTACCAATATCATCATTAACTTGAATACGCTGGATAGCTTCAAACATAGGTTGGATGGATATATGAGCGATAGGGGTTGGGTGTAAATGGGACTGCCCAGTATGAGCCAATAGGCCCGCTGCAGTTCCTCCATTCTTATGTTCTTATGTGTGCAATATTTATATAAAATCATTGTACAGTATATCCTTAAAAACAAAAGAATAAGCAAACTACATTTCTGTATCAATGTTATGTATTTAGACTTGGCTGAGGGATATTAATTTACACCTGTTTCTGTCTGTCTGTCTGTCTGTCTCAATCCAGTTAGTTGTCCGGATATAATAAAAAAGCCTTATATTAATTTGTGGTTACTTAAAGGTGAAGTTATTAAATTAAGTGTGTTGTCATCTTTGTACTTGGTTAGGTTAGGTTATGTTAGGTTAGGTTTGATTAGGTTAAGTTAGGTTAGGTTAGGTTAGGTTATGTTAGGTTAGGTTTGATTAGGTTAGGTTAGGTTAGGTTAGGTTAGGTTAGGTTAGGTTAGGTTAGGTTAGGTTAGGTTTGATTAGGTTAAGTTAGGTATGATTATTTAGATCAGAGGTGAGGGAGGGGGAGGAGACAAGGTTGAATGAAAACGAGATGAGAAAAACAAGAGAGAAACGAACTGAACGAAAGAAGAGGGGAGATAAGCAAGATAGATAAGAAGAGAAGAACGAGAGAGATACATATGGAAAGAGAGATAGGGAAGATAAAAGAAAGAAATGGAGAGAGAGAGAGAGAGAGACTAATAAAAGAATGATGAGATAAAAAGATAAATATATATAGAGATAAAAGACGAAGGAGAAAGAGAGAGGAAAGAGAGACAAAGAGACATACATAGAGAGAAAAGAGCGAGAGGAAACTAGTTGTCACCAGGACTATACAAAACATCATTAGAATAATCCAATCATGGAGCCATAATTTAGTGGCCCTAATGAACCACCGGCTAATTTATTCACACTTTTAGAATGTAAATCATTAAGTGAATTATGACACCCGTATATGTATAATATATAGAGGAGACAGACAGACAGGCGGTCAGACACACACACACACACACTATTTAGCGCCAGATGATTATATTCAGGTGAGTGAGACCCTCTGTCCTCTAAAGAGTTAAACTCCCAAAAGCAAATTTTTCCTGTTGAGATGTTTTCACTATGGTCAACCTCACCTCACCTTAAACTTAATCTTACCCAACCTAACCTAACCTAACTTTGAATATAACATAACCTAACCTAACTTAACCTAACTTAACTTAACCTAACCTAACTTAACTTTGAATATAACCTAACCTAATCTAACCTGACCTAACTTAACCTAACCTAAAAATAATCTCACCATCAGTAAGCCTCGCCATGTTTAAAGTTCCCGGAGGAGCAGCGACAAGGAAGTTAGCTCAGCATAAATTATGGTGCGGCGGAGTTTGACGAGGCTAAGGAAAAAAAATTCTGGAGTGAAAATGTGGTGAGGTTATCATGTCACCCCCCCCGTCACCCCCCCCCCGTCACTCCAACCCTGTTCCCCACCCCTGTTCCCCACCCCTGTCACCCCACCCCTGTCACCCCTGTCACCCCTTCCCTGTCCCTCACCCGTGTTCCCCGACTCCCCCACTACCCCACCCCTCCCGGGCATGGCGTTCGTCAGGGGTCACATTACTTATTATATGATGCTTTAACATCCTTCCATCATTCCTTTCTTCCTTCCTTCTACTTCCTCTTTCTTTTTTCATCCTTAATCCTTCCTTCCTTCCTTCCTTACTCCTTCCTCTTACTTCCTGCTATTTCCTTTCTCCCTCCTTCCTTTTATTTCATCCTCCCTCCTTCCTTCCTCCTTCATTCCTCCTACTTCCTCCTTATTTATTCCTCCTACTTCCTCTTGTTTTCCTCCTTCCTCCTTTTCCCACTTTTTCTGGTAACTTCCTTCCTATTTCCTTCTTCTTTCTTCCTTTTCCTCCTTTCGTTTTGGTTTCCTCCTTCTTTCTGTTTTTCCTCCATCCTCTTTCTTCCACCCTCTTGCTGCTAACTTCCTTCATCTTTCTTCCTCTCACCTTCTCCCTCATTATGTCTGTTCCATCATCCTTCATCTTGTTCCTTCTACATTTCTCCTCCTTTACCTTTCTTTTTCCTGTTGATTCTTCTTTCTTTCCTCCTCCTCCTTCTCCTATTTTCTTCCTCCTCCTCCTTCTTCTCCCCCCAAGTAACTCAGTCCTCCATGGTCTTCATAAAGTGGAGGAGGAGGTACAGAGTTGGGGGGTGGACCTATACCTTTACAGCAAAAATTAGGTTAACCATTTTTTTTTGCTAAAGTTGATAACAAACTATAACTTTTTTTTTTAAAGCGAGTCTTAAAGGTATACCGGTACAGAATTTTACCTGGTCGAGTTGGGCTAATTCAGGTGTGGAGGGAGGGTAAGGCAGGTGTTGCGGAATGTGAGTATGGGCAGTTCTCTCTCTCTCTCACACACACAAAAAAAAAACACACTGCTACTATTAATTTGCTGTCACTCGGATGTTGCATGTGTGGAGGGCTACATCTAGTGTGGGAGGGGCGGCGGCAGCGTTTTTCCGGCGTTGGTGTTTGTCTGCCTCGGTATGCAGTCGAAAGTATTGACACCTTCTCGTGTTGTGCTCCTCCTAGGTGAGAGGGTCGATTTGGCATTTTTTCAGGTTTGTCTTCAGACTGTCCTTACATCTTTTCTGTTGCCCACCAGCGTTACCATTGTTTTGGTGACAGTAGAGTAGTTGTTTTGTAGTTGGAGCACTGTAAGCATGTGTTGCCCTGAACGGTTGACTGCGGGGACTGTCAGATGTTGTGTATGTCCATTTTCTGCCTCACGGAGCCCAAGTCGGTTTTCTGTCTGGGGTTACTCCCATAGCCTTCCACTAAAGAGTGTAACCACAAGACTGTCTCAGCCACCCACCCACCTGCCCACCTCAGCCCACCCATAGCTTTTCACTGAAGAGTGTAACCACAAGGTATCTCTTCATACTTTACACTCATACACACACACACACACACACACACACACACACACACACACACATAATAATAATGGTTGCCCCTCGTGTAACGAGGATGGCCGGCCCAAGGGCAACCTAGGCGTGAATTTGTTAAAGGTGTAGAAGCTGTGGCCAACACAACAACCACACCCTAAGTTAACGAATTGCATGACCCAGTGTCAAGGAATAGTCCGAGAAGACTGGACAGCTCGCCAACTGCACTGGCATTACCCCGGAACACGATCCGCAAATTGATTAACATCCAGGTCCCCAATTACTGCTGGGTAGACAGAGGCAAATGGCGTAAAGAAACTTGCCCATAGTTTCACACATGCATGCATACATACAAACATGCATTTTTTTTTTGCTGGTATGAGCCCACTCGGGCACAGGTCACTGACTCACATCGGGGCTTGGGGGGCGAAAATGTAATAATAATAATAATAATAATAATAATAATAATAATAATAATAATAATAATAATAATAATAATAATAATTCATAATAAATGGAATTTATAATAAAAAATACAAATAATGAAATAACAATGATAATAATAATATTAATAATAATAATAATAATAATAATAATAATAATAATAAAGACATACAAAAAATGATCAGGAATGAGAAACAATATATGTATGTTGTGTTGTCAGTGTAAGAGAAACAATTGAGACCCTGCAATTGTGTGTAAATGAGGCAGAAATTCAGATGAGCAACCTGGGACTTGGTCACAATTTTCGTGATGCCATATGGCAGCAGGGTCTACCATTAGACAACACATTATGCTTCCAATATCTTCCCAGGCGGTAGTACCTCCCTGTTTGGTAGCTGCCTACTACCTAACCTACTACCATACATACATACATACATACATACATACATACATAAACGCGCGCAGTATTGATAAGTGTCACAAAGGCAAATATAACAGCACGATATAGTGTAGTAAAAGACCAGACATTATAACACCACTATAGTTGATATAAACCACTTAACAGCTTATATTGAGTGAGTGAGTCGTTATCATTCATCCTTAATATACATAACGCTATTTATACAATACCTTCAGTAATATTTCAGGAAATTATTGAGTAGATATATTGATTAGATAGATAAAGGAGAGATTGATTCAGCACACAGGAAAAATATTTTCGTGTTGAGGTACGCTGGCCCTGTATAAAGGCTGCTGGTGCTTACTGATTGTACTGACAGGGAGAAATAGCATGGAAACACACACACACCTCTGTCTACTGTCGGGTGGGACACACACACACACACACACACACTCCTCTGTCTACTGTCGGGGTGGGACACACACACACGCTCGTTCATATCCCTAACTCTAATCAGTACACTCCAATATTCCTCTTTTGCCTGGTGGTGGCGGACTGTGGGATGAGAAACGAATATTTTTTTTTTACTCGGAAGTTTGCGGATTAAAAAAAAATGGGTAATTGCAGTTAAATGAAAAGCGGATAAAAAGTGAATTTGGGAATAAGTGAACAGGAGATAACGATACGATATCTGAACATTGATGATTTTCAGGATAATTTATCTAATTTTAACCACCTGATTAATGTTCTGATATAATGTTAACCACTACATATGCCTGAAGATAGCAATACTATATCGAAACATTAACGAATTTAAACCTAACCTAACCTAACCTAACCTAACCTAACCTAACCTAACCCAACTTTAACCTCTAAACCCATAAGCGTACCGATAACATGCCCATTGCCCACATCATTAGGTTAATTACTTTTTCCCTCCATAAATATATAAATGATTCCTTATCAATAGTAAGCAAATAAGTTTCTTAAAATGAATACCATTTACTGACCGGATAATTGGAACACTCGTTAAAAATTTAATCTTTTAATGAGAGCTACTCTAAAAAAAATAGCCAATATGATTTACTGATTCTTATTTACACTAACAACAAAAGTTGAGATTACCTGAAGATTAGACCCCTACGAGCCTATTTCATCCGGAGATTAACCACCCTAGCTAACTCTAACTCTAACCTAATTTAACCTAAGCCTTACCTAACCTAACCAAACCACCAAAATAGCGTTACGGAGGTTAATCTTCAGGTGAAATAGGCTAGGGTGTCTATTCCTCAAGTGTTTTAATAAATCCTTTACCTCTACGATATCCTTCCACATTACATTTGTCCTGACTGTTATTTTCCTTCCTTCCTTCCTTCCTTCCTTCCTTCCTTCCTTCCTTCCTTCCTTCCTTCTCTTTTTCCTCCCTTCTTTCCTTTCCATATTATTTTCTTCTTTCCTTCTCTTCTTCCTTCCTTCTTTCCTTCTCTTCTTCCTTCTTTCCTTCTTTCCTTCTTCCTTCCTTCCTTCTTTTCTTCCTTCCTTCCTTCTCTTCTTCCTTCTTTCCTCTTCCTTCTTCTCTTCTTACTTCCTTCTATTCTTCCTTCCCTTCTTCCCTCTCTCCGTCCGTCCGTCCGTCCTTCCTTCCTAACGTGAGGTTATGTTTCGTTTATGTTACTTAATATAAAAGTGTCGTTCTGTCTGACTAAACTGACGTAAACAATTATGTTTTACGGGATCAAATTTAACATAAATACAATGGCCCCTGTGTCTAAGTTAACATAAACACAATGGCCCCTGAGTCTAAGTTAACATAAACACAATGACCCCTGAGTCTAAGTTAACATAAACACAATGACCCCTGAGTCTAAGTTAACATAAACACAATGGCCCCTGTGTCTAAGTTAACATAAACACAATGACCCCTGAGTCTAAGTTAACATAAACACAATGACCCCTGAGTCTAAGTTAACATAAACACAATGACCCCTGTGTCTAAGTTAACATAAACACAATGACCCCTGAGTCTAAGTTAACATAAACACAGTGACCCCTGAGTCTAAGTTAACATAAACACAATGACCCCTGTGTCTAAGTTAACATAAACACAATGTTCTCTTTAGCCACAGTGATATTATACAGGTAGAGCTAAGTGAGGTAACGTGAGGCAAGGTTAGGCAGGTGAAGCAAAGTGAGGCAAGGTTAGATCGGTGAAGTAAGGTGATACAAGTTTAGATAGGTGAAGCAAAGTTAGACAGGTGAAGCAGGTGTTAGTAATCCCGGAAAATTGTTAGGTATGAATTATATAATTTTATTTAACATTTATTATAGTTGATGGTGTATCATAGGTATTGATTACTTTCTGTTATAAGTGACGCAGATTGTTTCTTGTCTCATAAAAGAATTCGTTTGAAATGTGTGAAATACGGGCCGACTCGTACACAGTTGATGGGTACTGTACACAGACCATAAGTCATATTGATTTCACCAAAGGTATTACTTCTGAATACGATCGTCTACGGTTACTGTACAGTACTGTATGAGTAGTGTTGTGGTACATGTACTACTACTACTAGTACTATATGTACTTGGTGTTTACTTCATGAAACCATTACTGCGGTATCTAAGACTGGTGAATAATTATTAGTGCATATATTGCTGCCTGACTTAAACAATTAAATCATTTCCATCAAACGTGACACATGTTATAAAAACGCCTCTTGTCGGGAATTTGGCTTCATGATTGATCTAATTTTTATCGTCCCTTTGTCTTATAGGTTCGTCTCCCATCTCCCTTTATCCTGAACTATGAGACAACCTCAATAAACCAGACTAGGTCAGTGTTCGCTCATCACACACCAAGACATTTACTTCTCTCTCCTTTATTTACACGCGGGATATTTACACGGTAGATATTCTTCATATATTATTTACACCCGAACTAATACCTCCTATTTACAGGAATAGTTTGATCTCTCGCCTCTATAAGTTCACCTTGATACCTCTTTCCACCTGTGTAAATAACTCTCTCTCTCTCTGGCAGCCAATCATCAAGCAGAACGGTGGTGACGTAACTGTGTTTGTTTACAATGGTGCCGGAGTGGTTTTCATGACACAATCAAAACGAACGAAAGAATGAGGGAGATGGGAAGGGGCAGAAATGGATGGGTGGATGGATGCATGGGGTGAGAGAGATCGAAACAATCAATTCTAAACAAGAGACTCAAAGGAAGGAAGGGGGAGGGAAGGAGGGAGGGAGGAAGGGAGAAGGGAGAGGGGGAGGGAAGGAAGGAGACGCACAATTAAGGTCTACAAACGAAAGTCGTGGGAGAGCAGAAGGTGACAGAGTTTAGATAAATAAGGGAGCCGTGGTGGAGAGAAAAGGAGGGAGGGAGCGAGGAAAAGCGGGTGAAAGAATCAGGGTAATCAAGGGAGCTGGGGCAGAGTGAAGGAAGGGAGGATAACGCAATTAAGGTAAAAGGAGCCCAGGAATGGGAAGGGCGCGGTTTGAGAGGGAGGGAAGGAAGAAAGGAAGGAAGGAAGGAAGGAAGGAAGGAGAAATAAAGGAGGGAGGGAACGAAAGGGGAAGGAAGAAGAAAGAGATGGAAGGGAGGAAGGAGGGAGGCGAGGGAGAATAACAGTCAAGGCTTCGAACTGTTTATTGATAAGTGTCGCTCCGCCTCGCTTCAGCTCCTGTATAATAAAGCTGATGTTTCCTAGGACTGTTGTGATGATGGAGGAGAGGAGCAGGAAGAGGAGGAGGAGGAGGAGGAGAAGGAGTATGAGGAAGAGGAAATGGAGGAAGAAGGGGAGGAGGTGGAGGAGGAGGATGACAGAGGTGGAGTAAGAGGAGGTAGGAGGAAAGGAGGAATAAGAGAAGATAGAGGAGGCGGAGAAGGAGGTGGAGCAGGTGGAAGAAGGGGATGAGACGGGGATGAAGGACGAAGTGGAGATGGAGGAGAAGAAAAGGGACAAGTAGGAGTCGAAAGAACAGAAGGACAAGGAGCGAAGGAATGTGATATACGATGAGAAGAGGGGAAGAGGAGGAGGAGGAGGAGGAGGAGAAGGAAGGCAAGAGAGTAAATGAAGAAGTGTTATGTGGTAATGAGAACAGTGTTGACAGTTATTGAACCTCTTGAGGACGAGTGTTTAGACCTCTTGAGGACGAGTGTTTAGACCTCTTGAGGACGAGTGTTTAGACCTCTTGAGGACGAGTGTTTAGACCTCTTGAGGACGAGTGTTCAGACCTCTTGAGGACGAGTGTTTAGACCTCTTGAGGACGAGTGTTTAGACCTCTTGAGGACGAGTGTTTAGACCTCTTGAGGACGGCAGTTGAACGAAAACACAATGATTCGGAATGTGTAATGGTGATGTCATAATAATAATAATACTCGAGTGATCAGTGGAGGAGCGACTGCAACAACCACCCTCTGTAACAACCAACTATACACTGAACCAAAAGTCGAGGAGCCCCATCCTTTAATATTCATCACGTCGAAGATGTGAACGAGAGGCACTAGGTAAACAAACAAAATCCTAAGGCGACTTTCGACTGTTAATAAAAGACTCTGTTTGTAGGGGGGTGTTAACTTTTAATACTCTCTCTCTCTCTCTCTCTCTCTCTCTCTCTCTCTCTCTCTCTCTCTCTCTCTCTCTCTCTCTCTCTCTCTCTCTCTGCCATTCCCTTTTCGTCCTTTCCCTCCATCTTCCAGCCTAACCCCCCCTTCCTCCTCCTCCTCCAGCTCTCCCTTTTTCCTCCATTGCTCTCAGGCTTTTTTGCTTTCATCTCTGTCTGTCCCTTCAACGCTCCTCCTCTCCCTACCTCTCTCCTCCAACCACCACCTACCATTCCGACTCACCCTTTTCCTCCTCACCTATCCTTCCACCTTCACTTTTGGTTCCGCCTCTCCTCCACCTCTAGACCCCCTTGCCCTGTCCCTCTCACTCACTTTACCGAAGAGGAAATTATTGACTGGAGAATTCGCCTTTTGGCCCAGTTTCCCCTTTTTGGGCTCTGGGATTCTCAAACGATCTTATGATAAATTCTCCCCAACATTAAATAAGAGAAAAAAAATCATATCTCAAAAAAATTTCTCTCAATACCCATAAAAATAAACCTAAATAAATAGATGTAAAAAAAAAATTCACCGAGATTATAGTTTTTAATTAAATGTTTTCTCCTAAAATAAAATAAAAAAAACCGGAACAAAAGGTGAAAAATTATCGATGGACGAATCTTTTTAGAATGTGGACACTGACTTTTGGTGACCTGGATCAATATCTCGTTCCTCGAAGTTGTTAGGGAGGAAGAGAGAGAGGGAGGGAGAGAGGGAGGGAGAGAGAGGGAGGGAGAGAGAGGGAGGGAGAGAGGGAAGGAGAGAGGGAGGTAGAGAGAAACTGGGTAGGTGAGGAGAGAAGAGGGAGGATGTGAGGAAAGGGAGAAGGAGGGAGGGAGGTGGACGGAGAGGATGGTGAGGAGAGAAGGGGGAGATCAAAGGGGAGGTGATAAAAAGGGAGATAGGTAGGAAAGAAGATGAGGAAGAGAGACTGAAAGGGAGGAGAGGAGGCGGAGATGAGAGAAAGATGGGAGGAGGAGGAGGGAAGAGAAGGTAAGGAGACAGGTAGGAGATGAGAAAATAGGAGAGCAGAAAGGCAGAGGTGTGAGAGAAATGGAAATGAGAAGGAAGGATAAGGAGAGAGAGAGAGAGAGAGAGAGAGAGAGAGAGAGAGAGAGAGGACCTCTAGTAATGACCGTAATAAACACAATCACCAGGTCTAAGTTCTGACTCTCAAATCTTTAACTACCTAACCTAACCTAACCACAAAAACCTAAGCAAACCTAACCATAATATAACCTTCATTACAACACGTTACATGGTGTTATTAAATGCATATTAGAATATTACCACGTATTATAATGTTACATAATATATAGTATTGAGATAAGTGGATGGGAGAGATGCCTTGAGGGTTAAGGGTCATGTTGCGATGGTAATTTGCTAACAATGTGATGATAAATACTTAGATTTTTTTCGTCTTATTCTTTTTTATTTTAAGTTACATTTTCTTTAATTTAATGTTATATTTTTTCATTTGTATTTTACTTTAATTGTCATTGTATTGCATATTATTTTATTCATTTTAATTAATACTGGATTGTTTTCTTATATATGTGTTTCATTTTAACTTAATTTGTTTTTGACTTTAGTTGACTTTATATGACTTTACTTTATGTATTTTATTTTATCCTCACCCGGCCAAGAGCCAGAGCTGTTGGCCGGAGGGGAACACAATTCTCGCGCTGATATTAAATTAAGTTTCAAGTTTAAGGGAAAATCCACTTCTTCCTGATTTTCTCTCCCGTGTAATCCACTGGGGAGATACATCCACTGGGGAGATACAGCCACTGGGGAGATACAGCCACTGGGGAGATACACCCAGTGGGGAGATACAGCCACTGGGGAGATACAGCCACTGGGGAGATACAGCAACTGGGGAGATACACCCACTGGGGAGACACTGGGGAGATACACCCAGTGGGGAGACACTGGGGAGATACACCCACTGGGGAGATACACCCAGTGGGGAGATACACCAGGGAGATACAGCCACTGAGGGGAGATATACAGCCACTGAGGGAGATACACCCACTGGGGAGACACTGAGAGATACACCCAGTGAGGGAGACACTGAGGAGATACACCCAGTGAGGAGATACACCCAGTGGGGAGATACAGCCACTGGGGAGATACAGCCACTGGGGAGATGGCACAGCCACTGGGGAGATACACCCACTGGGGAGACACTGGGGAGATACACCCGAGTGGGGAGATACACCCACTGGGGAGTACCAACACTGGGGAATACATCCACTAGGTACCCTGGGGAGTGATACCAACACTGGGAGAGGCGTGGCGGTGTACTGCAGAAGAATGTAGTCAGGGACCTCCAGACAGGAACTGGTAGCCCCACTGGCTGCTGAGTCTCTTTTCTTCAGACAGGAGAAAATTAGCCTTGTGTGTGTGTGTGTGTGTGTGTGTGTGTGCTGTGTGTGTGTGTGTGTGTGTGCGTGTGTGTGTGTGTGTGTGTGTGTGTGTGTGTGTGTGTGTGTGTGTGTGGATGGATTTGTGTCTGTATAGGAGAGAATGAGGGGACGCGGGGAGGAAGAGGGAAGGAGCGAGAAACAGATAAACAAAAAGATGGGGATAGAGAGGAAGAAAGGGAGACAAACAGAATGAAGAAGAGATGAAAGGATGAGGAGAGACAAAGAGAAAAGAAGGATGAGAGAGAGAGGGATAGAATGAATAAAGGGAGAGAGGGGAAAGAACAGGAAAAAAGAGACATAAATGTAGAGAGGAAATACAAACGAACAGATAAACATAGATATATCCACTCTTCCTCCTCACCCTCTACCTCCTCTTCTTACTCCTCGTCTTCCTCCTCCTCCTCTTATTACTCCTCCCTCTCCTCCTCCCCAACACTGAGATGTTGTCAGTAGGTGGCAGTGAAACGAGTGGAAATCCATTTACCTCATTCAAGCTTCTCTCCTTACCGTCTTAATCAATATGTCTCAGCCTCTCATATTACGAAGCAAAACATAGAGTAATGATTATTGTTCTTTTTATGTTGTTGTTCATTAATATCAGATAAGACAAGATAGGAATTTTAGGTATTAGATAAGGATAATGTGGTACTCTCAGGATGTGTCTGGTGGGGTGGGGGGGGGGGGGCACTGTACACCCCGTGGCATGAAGACTCTGCATACTTCATTGCTTTCCATCACATAAACACAAATTGATGGGAAGAAAATCCTTATCTTTTTTCGGCTCCATTACAGAACTTGAAAAGCAAAGCGAAGAAATAAAAGAAAAACAAAAACAAAACGAAGAAATAAAAGAATATCTGATATTCTGGATTATCTTAGTGATAATTCTCTCCCTGGTGTTAAGATTAAATTCAACACGATTAAATGTTTATATGAAGAGTGTAAATATCGTGGCCTCTGTGTACAGTATCTTGCCGTGTTCCTTTATTTACCCGAGGGCCGAGGTGGTTCTTGTACTCTTTGAAAGTTTGGATATAAAAACTGTTTCTTGGAACAATACTGGAGGAGTGTGCGGCAGTAGTGGTGGTGTGGCCGCAGGTACAATGTATGAGAGACTGTGATAGTGGTGGTGTTGCCGCAGGTACAATGTATGAGAGACTGTGATAGTGGTGGTGTTGCCGCAGGTACAATGTATGAGAGGTTTCTATGATACAATAATATGATTTATTCAGGATGTCACTTTTGTTGGTGAGTTCTGAGGTGACTCGAGAGGCCGATACGGGACCGGCAGGGTCGTAGACACCTATACGTCTGTTACATTCTCTTCCACCTACACACATGGAAAACATACATATGAAAGCATACATACATGCATACATACATACATACATACATACATACATACATACATACAAGAAAAAACTTGAGTCCTTATCTGTCTGTCTGTCTGTCTGTCTGTCTCTTGTGAAAACTGTTATAATCTGCGACACTGTAGAAAGGAATGGATATCTACCACACTATACGTTGGTAAGGGTTCAAGTCTGCCACAGAGGGCGAGGATAGTGTCCAGATTTACCACAGAGAGCGAGGATAGTGTCCAGATTTACCACAGAGAGCGAGGGTAGTGTCCAGATTTACCACAGAGAGCGAGGGTAGTGTCCAGATTTACCACAGAGAGCGAGGGTAGTGTCCAGATTTACCACAGAGAGCGAGGGTAGTGTCCAGATTTACCACAGAGGGCGAGGATAGTGTCCAGATTTACCATAGAGAGCGGAGTTGAAGGGAGGGGGGGGGGAGACCTAGACGGAGGGTCATCCCGCAGTGTTATGAATGTTTCAGTCAATGATAATTTTGGTCTCACTGGACGGAGTGAAAAGGCGATATGATTAATATATGAAAGAACCAAAGCTCTTTCATTACCGAGCTCAGTGGCACGTGAAATGATCCAACCGCGTGAGGTAACCCCCCTCCTCTCTCTCTCTCTCTCTCTCTCTCATTCATATTTCTATATCCCTATTTCTTTATATTTTTGGTTATATTTATTTGTGTATATTTTGTCTTTATCCATTTATCTTTGTACCTGTCTTTGTCTCCTTCTTTACCTCCTCGCTTTATCTATCGTCATTCATTCTCTTTTTTCACTCTTTTTTTATTTACTTTTTCCAACGATATGTTCTACTCCCTCTACAATATAACCTGCCCTTCCTCCCTCCACATCCTGCCCTTCCTCCCTCCACATCCTGCCCTCCCTTCCTCCACATCCTGCCCTCCCTCCCTTCTCATCCTGCCCTCCCTCCACAACCTGCCTTCTCTCCCTCCACATCCTGCGTTCTCTCTCTCTCCACAACCTACCCTCCCTCCCTCCACAACCTGCGTTCTCTCTCTCACCACAACCTCACCCTCCCTCCACATCCTGCGTTCTCTCTCTCTCCACAACCTACCCTCCCTCCCTCCACTCTTTCTCCACAACCTGCCCATCCTCCCTCCACAACCTGCCCTCCCTCCCTCCACAACCTGCCCTCCCTCATTCCACAGCAGGTCACACAGGATCCTGCCATTGACTTCTTTCGTATCCTGCTCAGGTCAGTGGGATAGGAGAGATGACGGCCTGTCAGGGTAGGTTGGTGGGGTTCTGTGTGGTGGAGAGAGAGAGAGAGAGAGAGAGAGAGAGAGATGCATTCAAGTGTGTGATATCGACCAATTATTATTATTAATTTGTATAGCTGGGTCTTTTTGTCTGATGAACACTAGTAGCACTTGTATATGTGTTGGGGGGAGTAAGGGTGTGGGGAAGAGAGTGGGGAGAGGGAAAAGAGAGGTGAGGAAGGAAAGAGAGTGAGTAGTCCAGGTAACCGGAGGTATTTTGTTCTAAAACCAGTAAAACTCGCTCACCTGTCATCTGTATCTACGTGTGACAGCGAGGCATGTAATATAGATCACTGCTGGTACAAAATCATGAGTTAGGGGAAAATTGTACACCTGAGTGACCGACAATATTTACACCTATTTACAGGGCTGCCAACACTTCCGATAATCCCAGCCAAGTATGTCATAATACATTCTTTTACACTAAAATTAAAATAAGTTTATGGAAAGTTTTTAAATGGGAATGAATTCATTACGGAAAGACAGACAAACTAACAGAGAGACGGAGATTAACGGCTATATGTCCCCAACTTTCTCACTGGGTAATAGAACGTAGGTATGATATTCTCTTCATGACTTTGTTTACATCTCTTCATAATATTCCCAAATCCTGTGAGGCAAACTATCAATTTCCTGTCGCAGTTTCCGACAACATTTCATTTCCCTGGTGGGCTGAGCGTCACTATGAGCCGTCCAGCCCGCTAAGCCAACATATCAAAACGTTTAATGATGTATCAGGTTCTGGCGTGATTTATGTCCCCAATTTTTATTTTTGTATTTTCTTATTTTGTTTATTTTTTCAACATTGATAATAATAACACACCGAGGTAAGAAACAATGACAGGTTGGAGGAGAAAGTGTGTGTAATATTTCCCGTGTCGTCTACAGCCCAACAGTCACAGCCAGACTGAAGATTGATCTCCTCCAGCTGCACTACGGGCGGAAGATCATCAATTTCCACGTCGAACGGCACTGAGCACAGCTTGCAGCTCTTTTTTCATCATTCCTAAACTCAGTGAACCTCTCCTCAGAACCTTTAGTGAATGTGAACAGCTTATTCGCCACGTTCTGGTGCTTAGCTTTGTCATGTAACTGTGGTTATACTGCCTTAGCTGGTTTTATCACAGCTTCAGCTTAACTTTGAATTTTTTATGAAGCTGAAGAGTTAATGAACAAAGTTATTTAAGCCTTGAAGTAATGTATGGATGATACTCGTGTTGTCATTAATATCAGTAAATAGATATAATGTTGATGAGCCATTCTGACGTTTATTTACCCGTCAACACACACGGCCACCAGAACTTCACTACCTCAGACAAGATCTCCTCAAATCAGTTTCAAGTTCCCCCATAATCTGTCTGAACTGTCGGCGACGATGGCCTCTTGACTTATGAAGTTGACAGCTTATATAATCTCCTTCAATACTGCTGTCAGTCTTAGTGACCTGATACACACACACACACACACACACACACACACACACACACACACACACACTGTAAGCTAAGATGCAGCAAGCGGAAGTCTGCCTTCAACCATGTCTGGCCTGAGAGCTGAAAAGTTTGAACACACCGCTGTGACTCTGACCACTTATCACGGTGCCCTTGTGTCCAGTGTTGTGTTATATGAGGAAATACTTTTCATTGTATTGCCTTGTGTCTTACAATCCCTGACCCAGTGATGTATTATTAACTCACACACACACACACACACACACACACACTAGTTAAAACTCAAGCGTATCCCCAAAGTAGAGTATTTTTCAGGAGGCTATAAGCTCTTCACCAGTAAATCCAACATCAGAGGAGTGTTTTGTGGAGCAGCGAGCTGAAGTTTCCCTCAAGGCTTTACCTCGCTGCTGCACCAAATAAGGCAGTGATCCTCTTTACTCGGTAGATAAAGGGAGGTTATGATTGGCTTATGCTGAAACCTCTTATGTTTCCTTGTGGTTTATGTGTCTCTTATGGTATATGTCTCTTGTGGGTCATGTGTCTCTTGTGGTTTATGTCTCTCTTGTGGGTTATGTGTCTTGTGGGTGTTTATGTTTCTTATGGATTATGTGTCTTGTGGGTGGTTATGTTTCTTATGGATTATGTGTCTTATGGGTTATGTGTCGTGTAAGCTGTCCCACTCTTTCATGGGCGTCGAGCTGTACTGTAGAGGAAGGTAGTCACATTATGTATTCTGGCCATCTGTCAGGTAGGGTGAAGGTAACGGCCTCTTATAAGTTAGTGAATAAACATCTGAAAAAAAAACAATATCTTTACCTATATTCGTCTATGTTATCACGATAATGAAAAAAATATAAAAAAAAAATCCACGATAAACATAATATATAAACGAATGAAAGGAAACGAAAAAAAAAGGGTCGGGAGATATACGTCGATAAACACAATATATAAAGGAACGAAAAGAAAGTAGAGAAAAATGACGTAGATAATCTGTAACATCGCGGAAGGTCGGGGATATGAAAAACGTAGGGATTCACCTGAAGATTAGCCTCACCTTTTTTCTCCTGATGATTAATTAAGCCACAGTAGCGTTACCTGAGGGGGAAGGTATGTTTATTTAGGTTAGGTTAGATTAGATGATGTTAGGTTAGGTCAGGTCATGTTAGGTTATATTTAGTTCGGTTAGTGTTAGGGTGAGTGTTTAATCATCAGGTGTAATAAGCTGAAGAGGTAGAAATAATCTTCAGGTGATCCGCTTAGGTTAGGTTAAGTTAGGTTAGGTTAGGTTAGGTTAGGTTAGGTCAGGTCAGGTCAGGTCAGGTCAGGTTAGCGTTAGGATATGTAATCATCAGGTGATCCGCTTTGGGAAGAAATTTCGGGGGAAAAAAAAAGAGGGAAGGAACTTTTTTTTTTACCAATAACCTAAACCCGTGAGAGAAAGTTGATAAACCTAATATGATGTTCAATACTGCACAAGTTAAGGCAAACATCATCACCCTTAACTTTGGTGCATGTTGGGAGGTCGCTTCTTGATCCAGTTAGGGTATGAGTGGCGGAGGTGGTGGTGATGGTGTTACGTGTTAAGGTAGGAGGAGCAGAGAGGAAGAGGAGCACCACTAGTTTTTCAATTTTCATAAGCTTCTTCCACTACCACCATCGTTTTCCATTACCACCATTACCACCACCCCCCCCCTCACCACCACACCTGCCCAACCACCACCACACCCCGGCCCAACCACCACCACCACACCCGCCCAACCACCACCACACCCGCCCAACCACCACCACACCCACCCAACCACATCCGCCACAGCTGAATTGTGTAATTACCCTAATAACTTTATTTACAAAATATTCTCATAAAAATACCTACTCTCGAGGTCTTTTGGCATAAAGTTTTCCAATCATACCGGTCCATCATTTTATTATATACAAGTTATTTATGGAGAAAATTATGAGGTGTGACAGCTGCCTCTCAAACATGAGTCATAATTATCCTTCTACCCTTCTTCCTTCCTTTCTTCCTTCCCTTCTCTCCTTCTTATTTTTCATTTTTTTCTTCCTCTCACATTTCCCAACTCACCCTTCCTTCTTTTGATCATTTCCTCCTTCATTTCATGCTTACCTCCTTCCCTCCTCCTTCTCTCCTTTCTGCCTTCTTCTTCCTTTTATATCTCTCTCCTTTCCTCCCTTTGTTTTCTATTCCTACTCTCGTTTATTTTCTATTTTCTTATGTCTTCTTACTTTATCCCTCCTTCTCTCACTAAATCTCTCACATTCCCCCTCCCTCCCTCCCTCCCTCCCTCCTTCCAGCATCTTTCCTCTTACTTTCCTCTCCCCCTCGTCTTCTTCTGTCTCTTTCCTCTTCCTTCTCCTCTTTCTTCTTTCTTTCTTCCTCTCCACTTCATCACCCTCCTTCGGCTCTCTTCCTCTTTTCCTGTATTCTACCTCTCCATCTCCTTATCTTCCTTCTACCACCTTCCTCGTCTGCCTTCATCCTCTTCCTCCTCCTCCTCCTCCTCCTCTTCTCCCATCATCCTCTTCCTCCTCCTCCTCTTCTCATCATCCTCTTCCTCCTTCTCCTCTTCTCCCTTCATCCTCTTCCTCCTCCTCCTCCTCCTTCTTTCCATCATCCTCTTCCCTCCTCCTCCCATCATCCTTCCTCCCTTCATCCTCTCCTCCTCTCTCTTATCCCTGCTTCCTTTCCTCCCTCTATTAGGGGTAAGTATTTTAGACCTTTTAATATTATCCAAACTTTATTTGATCTAGAGGGTGAAGTGTGAGTGACAGTAAGGTGCTATTGTGTGCCAGGATCTCTCTCTCTCATAAGGAGGTCCGCCCTGTGTAGGCACGCATCCACCCGCAAATTAAATTCCAAACTGGTAACCGACTTATTCACTCTCTCTCTCTCTCTCGCCTCTCTCCTTCCCATTCTTCATGTCCTCCGTTTCCATTCCACCCGCCGTTTTATTCCTCTTCTTTCACCCTGTTCTCCTTTTTCCCCTTTCCTTTCTCTCCCTTTTACCTCCCTTCTTCCTTCCCCTCCCTCTCCTTCTTCTTTCTTTCCATCCTCCCTAAGCTCTTCTCTTCTTCTTTCTTCATTATCTTTTTCTACCATCGTCCTCCCTTCTCCAGGATTCCTTTCCTTCCCCCTCCCCTTCCTCTCTACCCTCCCCTCCCCCCTCTCCATCTTCCCCTACCTCCCTCCCTCGTTTCCCATACCGAGGATCGACCACCATAAGCTCCTTAAGGAATGTCCTAGGGAGGGGTTCCTGTCATAATAATCCTTCACTCACCATCCTTCCCCGATGTCCTATTACTCCTGTGTCCTATTTCAATGCTTTCACTAGGACAGGGAGAGAGAAAGGATAAGAAAAGAAAAAGAAAGCTATTTGTTGTATCTCCTGATTGAGAGAGTTTAGAAAGGACTGCATTCGGGGAGCTAGAGAAAGTATGTGATTAAATTATGTAAATTAGCGAGTCCTCGGGGAATATTGGCAGCGTGTATGAGTGTGAGAGGAGTAGTGGCAGTGTGTATGAGTGTGTGAGGAGTAGTGGCAGTGTGTATGAGTGTATGAGTAGTGGCAGCGTGTATGAGTGTGAGAGGAGTAGTGGCAGCGTGTATGAGTGTGAGAGGAGTAGTGGCAGTGGAAAAGGAGTTGGAAATGGTGATGGAATTAAGGACTCGGGAGTAATATTGAATAAAGAGGGAATTGAAACAGGTGGAGATAACAGTAGCTGGTCGAGGTTGGTGGTCAGCGGGAAGGATATGAGAGTGTAATACGTTTTATAGATGGAGGCTTCACTGGCTGGTGTGGAACGTGACACTCTTAAAGGGCGCTTCATAGACGAGTTAGGGCTTCTTTAGTTGGGAAGGCTTCAAGGCTGGGAGAAGTTTCAAAGTTTAGGTGCAATATCGCAGTCATAACGAGGCTTCAAACAGTGGTAAAAGTTTAGTAGGTTCAGCGGGGCTTTACAGGCCTGGTAGGGCTTCACAGGCTAAATGGAACGTATAGTCCCATTGGAGGTTCAGTGGCTCAGCAGGGCTTCACAAGTTCAAAAGGGCTTCACATGGTCGGCAGGGCTTCACAGACTGAGTTGGCATGCCTATCCCACTTTCCGACAGTTACCAAAGAGTAAATATCGACACACTCGCTTCAGCTGGTCAGAAGTCTCACTGTGTCTCGACGCCCCCACTCCAAAGGCACCCGTCCTCTTACATCGTTTAACACTATAGTATTTTACTCTTTGTCACTAAATCATTTCTTTGGATTATATTTCCATAGTTGTGTATGTAGGAATGTATGTGTATTAGGGATTAATATACGAACCTTTGAGTTTCCGAGTCCAGGGAATTTACATTAATTTATGTTTACGTGAGTTTGCCCCAGGAAATACATTACCTGATTGATTGACTAATACGATATTTTTTCCTGATCCTGCCGCCTTCTGTTTCCTTACTCCACCCATTGCCCTTCTCTCCCCCATCCTCCCTCCCTCCCTCCCTCCATCCTACACACTTCGCGCGCCTTATGCCCTTTCGTAACCCCATAATAAGCTCAGGAATCTAGATATCTCCTACAGTCTTAATTCTTGTTGTTTAGTGTTTAATCCGACTTTAGTTGACGTCCTTAAAAACCTCAGTTGTTGAAGGTGTAGACATTCATGACAACATTATAACAAGAACTCTCGTAACTAGTAATGAACCAGCCTTAGTTATTCTTGCCTTGTAATGTGTATTGATAAATTTACCAACTCATGTTAACTAATCAGACTAAAACTCCTAACTAATGATACAAGTGTTTACGATTCGGCGTGTCCTCTCAGACTTGAAGGTGTTACTCGACTCACAAAAACCTCGACACAAGTATGACAGAACTCCAAATAACGTAGATACTTTACGGAAATTATTATCGTGTTTAGTTGCATTTTTTTCCCTACATATACGGGTCAAATTATCTCATTAATCTTTACAAAAAATATCGGGTTTAAAGCATTAGAGAACGGCTCCACCATAGTAAATCTTGCTCAAATATATTCTCATTTAAATTCATATTCGCAATAAAACAATTAATTAGTTCACGTGTTTATGTTGTCCAGGTATTATTAGATAGGATAGGTTAATTAAACGGCCTATAATCTTCTTGTAAATATGTATGATATCAATTAATTTATATTATATTTGCAATGATGCTGTCACATAGAATGATCCCAGCCTGACACAGCCCGATGATATTACCAGCCCTGATACTTACTGACGTCACCAGCAATCCCAAATCATAAACAAATATAAACTGCATCGAAATATTATCAATCTGACATTGTTGTATGCAAATGAGTATACAGATTAAGATAGACAATAATATTTTTTTTTTGTGTTTGTACTTAATGATAAATCAATGAGGTAAATTATATTGTTCAGGTGAGAATTGTTTCGTTTAATGTAAGAGAGAGAGAGAGAGAGAGAGAGACGATTAGATACTTTAGATGATGATAAAATAACAATCAAGTATTATAAGACCGATTCAACCATATAGACGAACCAGTTGTTGTTTTTCTTGTTGTCTAATCCCGGTGGTCATTCACTCACTCAGACGAAGACAATTCCAGACGGTTCTAGAAGGTCCGCCTAGATTTAGAGGACATAGATCCAGTATAACAGCCACGCAAAGGGAAAGTGTTCAGAGATGGACAGCGAAATACGTACCTAGGCTGAGTAGCTTAATGAGGAGCGGCTTGAACAGTGAGGAGCGGCTTGAACAGTGAGGAGCAGCTTAAGTAGTGAGGAGCGGCTTAAACAGTGAGAAGCGGTTAAACAGTGAGGAGCAGCTTTAAACAGTGAGAAGCGGCTTGAACAGTGATGATTGGCTTGAACAGTGAGGAGCGGCTTGAACAGTGAGGAGCAGCTTAAGTAGTGAGGAGCGGCTTAAACAGTGAGAAGCGGCGAGAAAGCTGATAATAACATAAACTAAGTATCTTTGAATATGTTGAAATAAGATGGAGACGTTCAAGATCAAACCAGAAAAATTATATGAACAAACGAGGCTGAAGCTGAAACCACATAAAGATACTATTAAAAAGGTCACAGTTTACTAAGGTGTTACGACGAGCACAGATCAAGGTGACACACACAACCACTTCTCACTGTGGATGTAAGGAAGTGTGTGTACCTCAACAAGTAAGTGGTCAAGTCTAGAAACGTGTTGACATTCAAGACATGACTGGACAGACCAAAAGTGTAAAATTACAGAACCCTGAATAAATGGAATAGCGTCACTGTTCCACACGACTCCCTGTTAATTATTGTCGCATAATTTATCAGTCAGGGTTACTTTATACAGCCATGGAAACCTTACCTCCAGAAAGACTAAACTTCCCTAGAAAAATTGTAGCACTGAGCGACTAAGATGATTCGTGAACTAAGTCACCTCGATGGCCACCCTAACCAGAGATGGCCATGCCGAGGGAAGAAGGCCGTTGGTCTGTGTAGGATCTCTCCATTGTTCTTAATAGTTTTTAAGGGCTATTTTCAACCCCATTATTGTTCCCGATTCCACAACTTGGGCTGTTTACCCATAAAAGAAATAACATTACATTATAACATTATGTAAGACTACTGTTGCCAATATGGTTCCTTACGTATAAAAGCAAAACAAGTTTATTCCGAACTATAATCTAGACAAATTATATCTGTCCTACTTTGTTGATATTATATACTGTATTTTATTTATTTATTCATTTATTTATTTATTTGTTTATTTATTTTTGGGGGATTTTGACAAACACTTAATAAAGAAAAACAATAGTTACTGTTAACAAAGTATAATTCATTTTCTCTTATAAGGTAACTTTCCTCTTCTTGGGTAACTTTCGTATTTGGGTTAACACGGTATATAATATACACACTGCAATATCAGTATAATATTATTAACAGTAATAGTAATGGCCAAGGCATTTAGGTAAAGAATCGTTAGTTAACATAATGGAAAATTAATAAAAACAATTATTTTTATTTTTCAGAGATTTAAAAGAATATGACCATTACACCTTTTCACATACAGTTGAGACATTGTTACATAACTTATTTGACAAATTTCATAACGGAATGACAGAACACATATCGAATAACAATCTAAAATAACTGTTGGTGGTACAAGTATGTCATTCTCCAATTGTTACATTCTCAAACTATATGTAGACTGTCGGTTTATTGTTCACGTCTGTCAACTTCATAACTTATGTCAATCACTTCCGTTAGCATGAACCAACAGTTATTTTAGATTGTCATTCGATATGTGTTCTGTCATTCGGTTATGAAATTTGTCAAATAGTTATGTAACAATGTCTCAACGGATATGTGAAAAGGTGTATTTTCGTCGTTGATGTTATTTACGGAGTTAAGACTCACCACCACAAGGGTGTCTTACAAGGTGGGCGGGGAAAAGTGGGATGAAACACTAATTAAACTTTCCTAACCTAAAATAACAACTATGTTTATAAAAATCGCGTTTACTTCTGTACGTGGACGTGATGTAGACAGGATCAGGTTACAACAACTTTGACAGATTTTAAGTTCACTAAAGACTCTTTCGCGGGATATTATATTTAATTCTCATTCACGTGAGCTTCACATGATCAGCTTTGACCAATCAGGGGACAGTACTGTTTACACCCGAGAGTATTACACACGTGCAAAAATGTCAACTAGAAGTATTCATTCGCGTTCACTGGCGAAAAAAAAATATACGGAAAAACATGAAAATAATCACTTAGTGTTCCTCCCATGGTTAAATAAGGTAAGTTTTTGTCAGATTTGGACGATTTGTAGGTTAGAAAAAGTTCTTCAGGTTCTCAATGGTTTGATTGGTGTTTTGTGTGTGTGTTTTACCCCACAGTTTCCCTCCCATTCAACGCCCTCACCACTTTCTGCAAATCATTGTCGCTTTTCCATTAAAAACGTCATCGACATATTCCTTTATATCACCATAAAAACCTATTTTTATATTTCTTATCATAGTCACTAACGAATCTTTACCGTCAATTACTATGAGAATTGTTTATTTTGTCTTCTCTTTGTTTGTATATAAGGTTAAGGGTTCAGAGTCAGCATGGCACCGATTTTTAAACCCATAGACGTACTGAAAACATCTCCTCTACACACACACACAGAACCAATTCAGCTGAACGTCTTATTTCATTTTATATTTTGATGGGATCTTTGCCAACAAATGTAGTTTCATTCAAGGACAGTAAATGCGATAGATTAAGAAGGAAGAAACAAATGTAAAGGTACGAAAATAAGGTGAAATATGTATGACTTGAATGAGATGTGATGTGTCTTGTCATTTGAAATTATCTCACAAGACTGGGATCATTCTCGTTAAGATTTATAATACCTGTTGTGTAATATGAACATAGTTAAAATATCATTGTGATGTACAACACGGGTCGCTGGTGAACCAATCAAGAGAAGAATAGAATCAAAGAAAAGTCTTACTATGTTGTTAGATTTATTCTTTACCGTTGTGGCCCTAGAGAACATCGGTATTCTTTTGACAGCTTACTGTGGTCTGTTATCTGTGCCCCACCACCATGAATATTAATACTTACTATACTGTGTACAGTTGGGTCGAGGAGCCTCTCTAAGCTGTTGCTATATATTTGTCATAGATGAAAAATATTTATTCTTCCAAGATTTTTCTTGTAGAGTCAACAAGCAGGTAATTGTTATTGTTTCTCTTTCCAGGTAAGTGTGACCTAAAGCTCCTCGAGGGACAGTAACACAACACACCTCAGGTACGTCCACGTTACTTTTATATAAGAGTATTGTTGCTCGGAACCGGCGATATATATTATTCTTGATTTATGTCTTATTTACCAAACAGCCAACCGGCTAGAGGTGGCCATGCCGAAGGGAAGAGGCCAGTGGCCTGTGTAGGATCCCGACAATGTTCTTGATAGTTTTGTCAAGATCTGTTTTGAAGCCCAGTACTGTTCTCGACTTCACAGCTTGGGCTGGTAGACTGTTCTATAGGTCTACCAGCCTCTGTGTGAAGAAATATTCTCTATGTTCGTCCTGCATGATAACTTGTGCCTCCTTGTGTTGATGGTTTCATCCCTTTCAAGATTTTCAATGTCTGTGAGATCTGTTCCATTGTGTCTTGTCTAACGAATGGTTAGTCCTAAGGCTGTCACTTTACTTGGACAGTCGAGATGACGCAGATCCAGAATCATCTTAGTCGCTCCGTGTTGTACCTTTTGTAGGGATGATGGAGATAGTTTCCCTGTCTGTATACAGTAACCCAGATGAGGACATATGAGAGACTTATTAATTTGACGGAGCATTTTGTTATCTTTATATTCGAAGATACGCCTTTTAATTACCAATTATTGTTGGCTTTTTTACTTTTGCTTCCACGTGTTGTGCTGTCTTAAGTGACTGATCCGTCACAACGCCTAGATGTGTTTCCTTATTAACAATATCCAAGAAATTTAAAAAAACAGAATAGTTGTGAATAGGTTCGTCGTATCCTACGTGAAGTCTTGCATTTTGTAAAGCTAAAAAGCATTTGCCAGCCTCGCGACCATTTGAATAGCTCCTGCGGATATTATTACGCGGTTACAAAATCATCTTCACCTGCCACCTTCCTAAATATCTTAGTTTCGTTCGCAAACTTAACAATGTGGTTCCTTATATTTTCATCGATGTCGTTAATGTAGATCACAAACAGAGTGGGTCCAAGGATAGACTCTTGTGGTACTGCACTGAGAACCTTATTCTATTCTGAATGTACTGCGCACTTATGCTAACACTTGTACTTCGATGTATCTTGGATAATGAATAAATTGTTTTTTTAGAACATAAACAATAGATGAGACACTTTCTCTTTACCATAAGACACACAAAGACTGCTGAGGCTGTACACATGGTACATACTTTTATTTTCTTTAATTTTATCCTCTTCACCACTGATCGACTCGTTAGCCACTTGGGCAATCGGTCACGTCTCTGTTACGCACTGTTGGCAAGTACTAGGCATGCACTGGCTCCTGAATGTATGTGAGCATGCTCCAGTGCTTATCAAATCTGGTCTTGAAAGAGCTCACACTCGGTGCCGTCACTACACTCTCTGGCAGATTGTTCCAAGAGTTCACAACTCTCACTCCGAAAAAGTTACCCCTCGCAGTTTTCTAGGCTTGCGGCTTCTTCAACCTTGAGCTGTGACCCGTTGTGGGGCGAGCGTCCGCCAGCTTCAGGTAAGGGCACTCGACTGAATAGTACCGTTTGAGATGATTCTACACCTCAATTAGGTCTCCCCTTGCCCGTCTGTAGTATAAGCTAGGCAAGTTCAGGCCCCCCAATCTCTCAGGGTAATCGAGGTGCTGGTGACAGGCGGGAATACACATTGTTATTGGTGATAACATGACTGTGATTGTGCAAATTATTATTTTGTATGCAAATATCCATGTGCACAGTATTGACACCCTGTATGTACGAGTATATAAGCCACTAAGTGACATCTCGTGGGTGAGAATGTCATGTACATATAGCTCGTATATTTGTACACATCTTATACATAACAGATTCTTTTGCAAAAATAAACTGGGATCCAGATCTTTAACACCATTCCAACTCATCACATTTCACTCTCTGTTAATACTGTTGTTATATCTGAGTCACCCTCAACTGTTGTATAAAAGAAAACTAGAAATATAAAGGAGAATAATTTTAAGGGCAACAATAATAAATTGACCTGTTGTCCTATGACTAAAGTTTGATTCAAAGACATTATCTCATCAGTCTGCCATTAGTGAAGTAAACTGATTAAGACGTATAATATGATAGAAAATTACTCTGATTCACCAACTACCACAATAAACAAACAGGTGTTGACTGCCTCGTTTTGAAACAGTGTAAAATCAAATGCTGTCGTAGGTGTCATATTTTCCCATCTGTTCCTAGTAGGCAGCGGCTACATAACCAGGATCTATTCTGAGTTTGTAAGTGATAGATATTCAGGGTATATCAGGTTTGCACTATACACATGGTGAGTGTACGAGGCTTTCTTAACAAAATATTGTGGACCTGACCTCTGTGTGTGAGTGAGAGAGTGAGAGATGGTACGACAAACACTTCAAATACCTACCCGTATGGACTATTGTATTCTCTCTTTCTCTCCATCTCTATCTCTTGCTCTTTAATTCTCTCTTCATTCCTGTCTCTTTTATCTCTTTATTTGTCTCATTTCCTGTCTCTAGTAATGTCGCTTTGGTTGATCACCTCCAAGAAAAGTTTCTACTTGAAAGAGAGAGAGAGAGAGAGAGAGAGAGAGAGAGAGAGAGAGAGAGAGTATAATCCAGCTGATAATCGGAAATACTTTATATGTATCAGGTTCTTCAAGATTGTGTCAGAATTAGCTTGTTCTAGGTATGTCGGGTAGAAATTCTTACAGACTAGCGATAATTTGGGGCTCTGATATGATATGTATAGGGGCCATGGTGATCTGACTGGACGAGAAAGTGTACTGATTTTCTAAAGTGTCTGTGGGAAGCTTGGGACGTTCTGTGTGTGTGTTCTGAGTGTCTGTACGGAGGTGTGTGTGTGTGTGTGTTCTGAGTGTCTGTACAGAGGGGTGTGTGTGTGTGTGTGTGTGTGTGTGTGTGTTCTGAGTGTCTGTACGGAGGTGTGGGCGATTTGACTGGAGGTTAGGAGGTGTTGGCTGGGTAAGAAAGTGGAGAGAGCGGGGAGGGGCATGGGGTAGTGCAGGAGGAGAGGGGAGGGGCAGGAGGAGGAGAGGGGAGGGGCACTAGAGCAGGTCTGACCGAGGCTATAATCAAATAGAAAGGCCTATTAGGATTTCTCTTCTCTCAGCACCGCGTGATTTATGGCGGAGCAGTGATAGTGCTCTTTAGGAGAGAGAGAGAGAGAGAGAGTCATGAAATATAAGTCAAGATTTATATCACTTTTCAAAACGTTGTCCTAAGCCGCTACCTCTCGAACACCGTGTCTTCCTCTCCCTCTCCCTCTTTCTCCTTTGAACACCGTGTCTCCCTCCCTCTCCTCTGAACACCGTGTCTCCCTCCCTCTCCTCTGAACACCGTGTCTTCCTCTCCCCCCTCTGAACACCGTGTCTTCCTCTCCCTCTCTGAACACCATGTCTTCCTCTCCCTCTCCTCTGAACACTGTGTCTTCCTCTCTCCCTCTCTGAACACCGTGTCTTCCTCTCCTCTCCTCTGAACACCGTGTCTTCCTCTCCCTCTCCTCTGAACACCGTGTCTTCCTCCCTCTCCTCTGAACACTATTTCCCTCCCAGAATCTGATAAAAAACAGAGATAAAAAATGATTTAAATTCCCTGAGTTGTATGGTCTTGGGCGGAGTGAAAGTGGGTACCATAGTGCAAGTCAACCTTTCACACACACACACACACACACACACACACACACACACAGTGGGGCCGTATGGTACTGTGCCGTGGGCGCTTGAGAGAGAGAGAGAGTTTATCTTTGTGTACTGTAGCCTTTAATGACGTCATCGTGGGAGTTAAAGGAGTCTTAGTGTGGCCAGATGGTGAGAATAATACACACGGTGAGCCTCAGTATTGCCTCAGTTATATATTATACTTTGGTCTCTCGTGTAAATATCTTGGTCACTGACAGCTGCAGTCAAGAGCTTCTGCAGCCTCCCTGTATATTTTAGCTTACCAGGAAGAACACTGGATGGTAAACATGTAAAGGGATTATTATTATTATTATTATTATTATTATTATTATTATTATTATTATTATTATTATTATTATTATTATTATTATTATTATTGTTATTATTATTATTATTATTATTATTATTATTATTATTATTATTATTATTATTATTATTATCAATTTGTTGGTCTTGCAGCTTACATTTCGTTATGCGTGTGTGAACAAGACCTCTCGGGGAGTGAGGCCCCTGCTGTGTGAAATCTTGCAGGTCCTTAACACCTTCCCTCTTTCCACCTGACTCCCACATCCCAGGCAGACACAAGCAGGTGGTGGGCGTAGCTTCCATAAACGTGTCATTGTGGGGGTAGGAGGGAACGCCAGGTGCTGTGTGATGATCGTTCGTGTACATAAGATCAACACCTGTACATAAGATCAACACCTGTGCATAAGATCAACACCTGTGCATAAGATCAACACCTGTACATAAGATCAACACCTGTACATAAGATCAACACCTGTACATAAGATCAACACCTGTGCATAAGATCAACACCTGTGCATAAGATCAACACCTGTACATAAAATCAACACCTGTACATAAGATCAACACCTGTACATAAAATCAACACCTGTACATAAGATCAACACCTGTACATAAGATCAACACCTGTACATAAGATCAACACCTGTACATAAGATCAACACCTGTACATAAGATCAACACCTGTGCATAAGATCAACACCTGTACATAAGATCAACACCTGTGCATAAGATCAACACCTGTGCATAAGATCAACACCTGTACATAAAATCAACACCTGTACATAAGATCAACACCTGTACATAAAATCAACACCTGTACATAAGATCAACACCTGTACATAAGATCAACACCTGTACATAAAATCAACACCTGTACATAAGATCAACACCTGTACATAAGATCAACACCTGTGCATAAGATCAACACCTGTGCATAAGATCAACACCTGTACATAAGATCAACACCTCAAGCTGTAAGTGCATTTGTACACACTTTCTATTTCTCTGTCTGTCTGTCTGTCTTTCTGTCTTTCCAGGACTTGCTTGGGTCAGGGTGAAAGCAATAAGGCTCCTCTCACCTTACCACGCCCTCCCACGCCCTCCCACGCCCACCCATAAATCACGCCTGTGTCTCTCAACCGCGTGATTATAATCTATACCAACACTCTTGTATACCCTCGTGTGTGTGTGTGTGAGAGAGAGAGAGAGAGAGAGAGTGAGAGAGAGAGAGAGAGAGAGAGCTCCAGTAGTCAACTCGTTAACACAATATATAATTAATTTGTTAAGCAATAAAATGTACGTATATATTTTTGCTTTTGATTATTTATGTGCTGAACCTAACCATATCAATCTCTGTCTGTCTGTCTGTCTGTCTGTCTGTCTGTCTGTTTGTCCGCTCACACAGTCAGACTGTATACGAAAGAGGGTGAGAAGGGGAGGGTTTCATCCTTACTTTTACTCTGCCTTTCAATAAGCTTTACACATCACATACTTTCTATTACTTTCTTTAGTTCTTTATACGTTGAGGCATAAATAGATCTTCCACTTTCACCCCTTTTGTCTCTCTCTCTCTCTCTCTCTCTCTCTCTCTCTCTCTCTCTCTCTCTCTCTCTCTCTCTCTCTCTCTCTCTCTCTCTCTCTCTCTCTCATTGGTTACATCTACAGTAACAACCAATGCCGTATCTCTCATGTAGAAGCCTTAAAATAATAAACTTTAATAATATAAATAAATCATACATCCTCGAATCATAGCAGCTTCATGTATGACAGGAGTGAGTCTGTATGTATACTTATGCTGGTACAGACTCGCATGTATACGTATACTGTTACAGACTTCTCGACAGACGTACAGACAAGTGTAAGAATGTAAACCTTTTCCCTTGTACAGTTAGGACGGGGTGTGATAACAAGAATATATATCCCGTTGACGGCTGAGGAGTGTGGGGCTGGTGTGAGTGGGACCAGCTGGTGTGAGTGGGGGCAGCTGGTGTGAGTGGGGGCAGCTGGTGTGAGTGGGGCCAGTTGGTGTGAGTGGGGCCAGCTGGTGTAAGTGGGGCCAACAGGTGTAAGGGGCAGGTGTGAGTGGGACCAACAGGAGTGAATGAGACCAACAGGAGTAAGAGGCACGTGTGAGTGGGTCAACAGGTGTGAGTGGGACCAATAGGAGTGAGTGGGACCAATAGGAGTGAGTGGGACCATCAAGAGTGAGTGGGACCAACAAGAGTGAGTGGGACCAACAAGAGTGAGTGGACCAACAGGAGTAGGAGGCAGGTGAGGGGACCAATAGGAGTGAGTGGGACCACAGGGAGTGAGTGGGACTAACAAGAGGAGTGGGACCAACAAGAGTGAGTGGGACCAACAAGAGGAGTGGGACCAACAGGAGTAGGAGGCAGGTAAGGAGGGACCACAGGGAGGGAGGGGACCAATAGAGTGAGTGGGACCAACAAGAGTGGGTGGGACCAACAAGAAAGTGAGTGGGACCAACAAGAGTAGGAGGCAGGTATGAGTGGGACCACAGGGAGTGAGTGGGACCAACAGGATTGAGGGGACCAACAGGAGTAAGAGGCAAGCATGAGTGGGACTAACATAAGTGAGTGGGACCAACAGGAGTAAGAGGCAAGCATGAGTGGGACCAACATAAGTGAGTGGGACCAACACAACACCAAGGCGTGAACAATGGGTCCAGGAACCTGCCAGAGATGATTTAGGGAGTTCTAACACAGCTGAACTGTGGAGGACCCAGTTGTGTGGACCTCTCTCTCTCTCTCTCTCTCTCCCCCTCTTCCTCTCCCTCCCCACCTCCCCCCATCTCCCCCTCTCTCTCTCTCTCTCTCTCTTTCTCTTCTTTACAAACAAAATTAGTAATAGAACATTTTATCACACCTTTATGAGCTAGGAGCCGTTACCTGAGTCTAGTCCATATCATAACCTGACACAATAAGACAACTGAATTTACTTAAGGTCGTTACTGCAACCATCTGTGAGCAAACCTTGATTTCGCTGCTGCTTCCTGTGTGTTTTGTAAAGATATTCCTCATTCAAGTAAAGTGCGGTAAGAGAGATGGTTGAGAAACATATAGTTAAGCTAAAGCTACTGTGGCCAGATGAGAAACATAGAACAGCGAGACCTACAACACTACAATACTTCACTGATGTTGTAGGTCAGGTTCAGCCAGTGTCTCTCTAGGCTTCAGATCCATTGACTTGTCCACTCCTCTTCTTGTCCAGGGGGTCGGAGACGGTGGTGTAAATCAAACTGTAAGCGTGTTAAAGTTTTACGGAAGACTTTAAAACGCGAATTTTTTCATTGTCTTACTAACTAAACTCTGCATATGGCTTTTCGTTATGTTCATCAGTACACGAGATGTGAGTAAGAGTTCGCTCCAAGATTATTTTCTATTTTGTTCATTCTCACTCTAGTACCGGGTGTTGCCTCATCTGTTTTAGCGACCATTGTCCGTAGTTTCTTGGCAGTCTACCTCAGGTTGATATAGCTAAAAAGGTTTTGATATGTGGCTTGTGATAGAGACAAATTAACGTCCTCACAGTTATTTATGAGAGCGTAACAAGACAGTGCTTTGTTTATACATTGAAACGAAGTTAGTCATTTCTTCAGTGTCTTGGTTACAGAATTCTTCACATGTCTCTTCTTTATGTTTATCGATATGTCTGTGTTAAATGTCGCCTCATATTTGTTTTTATTCACCAATACATTCACCGCACTTCAGTCCTCTAGAGAGCACAACACCACTGGATTAGTAACTATTGCGTGACAGAGGAGCCAGTACATCCCCCCGGAGGCCCACCAGACTCCATACCATTTAGGACCGCCCTCAGGTCACGACCATTGAAGGTAGTGAGTGCCCAGCGAGGTGAAAGACCTTCAGGAGTTAATACTGCCTGAACTTTCGTCTGAGAACCTTAGTGCCAGAGAGAGAGAGAGAGAGAGAGAGAGAGAGAGAGAGAGAGAGAGAGAGAGAGAGAGAGAGAGAGAGAGAGAGAGAGAGAGAGAGAGAGAGAGAGAGTGTGTGTGTGTGTGTGTGTGTGTGTGTGTGTGTGTGTGTGTGTTTATGGTGTGTTTAGCTAATAATTATTTGTTTTGATGTATTATTTGTTAAGTGTCGCTGGTTTTTAATGTTTATTGTATGTGTTTTATGAGTGTTTTGATGTGTGTGGTAAATAAAGGTGTTCATTGTGTTTTTATGATGTGTTTGTCGTCTACCTAACACACACACACACACACACACACACACACACACACACACACACACACACACACACACAACACAAGTATAAAAGAAAACCATTACGCATAATAAAACACACCACAAATACACCATACATGCCGTCAACAAACACACAAACACCTACTCACAACAGAAACAATAGCACAACAGACTCAAAACAAACACGCCACAAACGCAGGATACACAAAGCACACATGCCACACACACATAGCAAACACGACACGCCCTCAGTAAATGCACCACACACATGATTAAATTAACATATGCAGCACATGTTTCTTCTCTCTCTCTCGCCAATCTGTAGGTGTGTATTTACAGAATGTACGTGAATGTGCAAATGTACATACAGTATATGCATGTGTGTGTGTGTGTGTGCGTGTGCGTGTGTGTGTGTGTGTGCGTGCTGTATATGCGTGTTCTTAAGCTGTTGTTTATAAGTATTCGAACAAGTAAGTCACGTCTTTGGATTGGTGTTTCGGTAACGTGTCAGAATTGCTGTAGTCCTCACCTCGGGTTGACGGAGGATGGGAGTAACGAGGGAATAAGAGAGAACAATGTTTTTTAATACACAACGTTGGCAAAAAGAGTTGTTCCCTTAATGAATTTCCGGGAAAATTTAAATATTATAAAATTCTTACCAGAGCATCATGGAAATATTTTAAGGAAGAGGAAATATCTTTTTACTCTTGGTTCTGAATGAAGGATATAAGTTTTATTTTAATTATTTATATAAAGAAATTTTTGTGTATTGTTTTATATATTATTTCAACTAGACTGAACTCTTTCACCTGAACAAGTCTCTCCTGGTGTGTTCTGGACAGAAAAAAAGGTCCAAATATATTCATAATCGATCGGTTGCTGATGGAAAACACATTAAGTTAATGAAACAAAATGAATACTGTAAGCGTTTCTCCCGTGAATTGTGATTGGTTGTGAACATCGTCAACACACCACTTTCCCGCCAACTGTGGACCAATAGGAGAGCAGCTCTTGCAACTTTAATATATTTTTACTGGTTTCGATATAGAGTCAATCAGTTCTCAGCGATCATGTGATCCGTAGAATTCCTAGCCGCCATTTGATAATCTTCTCAGAGTGAAACATGAATTGTTAAGCGTGTAGGATGATGCATGAAGAATTTTCTAAAATTGTTTTCGCTGGGTCAAACCGCAAGCAGAATCCTTTTGGTGGGAAATGTCAAGAAGGCCCCTCAGCTCTTTGTCCTCATGGGCTGCGTTCCTGACCCAACGCGTAGGAATATCGTCCCTAGTACCGGTAGGTGGGCACGGGGGACCGGTGCTGCGTTACCGGTGATTGCGACAAGGGCCAGGAACACGGTTTGTGCGTGTCGCCAGGCTATTGGCTCAGCTCCCCCGCTCCTGGTGCAGCGCTCCTCGCCTCCCGCCTCTCCCACTCACCTTCCAAACTCTCAAAGTTCTCGGAGTTAAATTATTCTACCCGGAAATAGAAGAATGTATCCAACAGGTTCATTTTAGGTACCTCGTGAAAATCTGCCCTTCAAGGTCCTAAGTTAAAGGTGTCTCATAACTTTAAAGGTAACAATTATGTGTCTTAAGGTAACATGTGTCTCTTAGATAACATTATGCGTCGCTTAAGGTAACAACATGTCTTAAGATAACAACATTTGTTACTTAAGATAACATGTGCCTCTTAAAGTAACAACATGTGTCTTAAAGTAACATGTGTCTTAAGATAACAACACGTGTCTTAAGGTATCAGCATGTATCTTAAAGTAACAACATGTCTCTTAAAGTAATAACATGTGTCTTAGAGTAACAACACGTGTCTTAAGGTAACAACACGTGTCCTAAGGTAACAACACGTGTCTTAGAGTAACAACATGTGTCTTAAAGTAACAACACGTGTCCTAAGGTAACAACACGTGTCTTAGAGTAACAACACGTGTCTTAAGGTAACAACACGTGTCTTAAAGTAACAACACGTGTCCTAAGGTAACAACACGTGTCTTAGGGTAACAACTTGTGTCTTCCTTAAGTTTAAAGTCATAAATAACAATAATCTCTCTCAATAAATGTATGTGTTCAGTTTACTACAACATCAAAGTGTGTTATCAGAGAGTCTTATAATAAATTGTCCCTTAATTGAATATAGATCAACGTATTTATATCTCACTTAAGTTAAGGTAAATAGATTCTGAAACGTTCGTAAATTTATGCTAAAACTTGTATGTGTAAGAACCCACCTCACTACTACACTTAAAATACGACACAAAGTTTAAATCATAAAATATGGTCAACTAAATTCGTTTCCTTATATTAAAGAGAAAGATTAAACTAATTTTTACTTCAGTTACGACACAAGGATACATTTTGAGATGTTAATGAGTTTAAATATCTTCCTTAACTAAAATATAATATTACTCATCTCTCTGTGTGTACCTCGGCTGTGATGGAGAGATCAATTCACAAACGTTCGTACGTCAAGTTTTTTTGTCTTATATTGGAGACGTGAGGAGGAGTCTGACTGGCTCAATCAAGCCTTGACACAAAATGGCGGCCAAAAGGGCGTCCGGATTTCACGAAGACTTTACCATAACTATAAACGATTTCTCTCTCTCTCTCTCTCTCTCTCTCTCTCTCTCTTTTGTTAAGGTATTGTTGGTGGTGTTATTGTTATTATGAGTACTCCACCTGCCAGAGTTGTTAAACACCGTTCACTAGGTCTTAGTTTTAAGTCTCTGACTGTCTTTTATCTTGGTGTAGAGATGGCGGTGGTAGATGTTGTCAGCAGTAGCATTGGCAGCAGTAATAGCTGCAGCAGCAGCAGCACATAGCAGCAGCAGTAACAATAAGTAGCGGTAGCAGCAAATAGCAGCAGGAGTAACAGCAGCAGCATAGCAGCAGTAGCAGCAGCAACAGCAGTAGCAGCAGCAAGTAGCAACAGCAAGTAGCAGCAACATTAGCAGCAGTAATAGCAGCAGCAACAACAGCAGTGTAAGTAGCAGCAGGAGTACAGTAGCAAGTAGAGCAGCAAGCGGCAGCTGCAATAGCAGCAGCAGCATCATCATCAGCAGCAGCAGCAGTAGCAACAGCAAGGCACAGCAGCAAGTAGCAGCAACAGTAGCAAGCAGCAGCAGCAGCAGCAGCAGCAATAGCAGCAGCAGCAGCAGCAGCAGCAGCAGCGGCAGCAGCAGCAGCAGCAGCAGCAGCAGCAGCAGCAGCAGCAGCAGCAGCAGCAGCAGCAGCAGCAGCAAGTAGCAGCAGCAGCAGCTATAGCAGTAGCAGTCTTGTGTCGGTTGCTGGATGTTGCTTGCCGATATTTTTCAATTCATTACGACAGCGCAGATGGAAGATAGCAGACAAATTTGCATGTCTGAGAGGCAAATTGCGCTTACATCAGGGAGAAATGGCCCATTTTGTGGGTCAGGAAGCCCGAAATAGGTAGTGCTGGAGAAGTAAATTGATGACAGTGAATGTGAGATAGTAATTGGGCGATGAAATTGGTATACATCAAGACACTACTAGCAAAACAGAGAGATAATGGATTACCTTTTTTTCTACAATTTTGTTGGTAACTGAGTCAGAAGTTAAATGTTTAATGAAACCGGCGGCAAAAAAGTAAATAAATAAAAAAGACGGCGCTAATACTTGGATGAAATTGGTTATCAACGAAAATTGGTTGTATCAGGTGCCAATTTATTTATCAATAAAGAATGTATAAATTGAGGCATCGGTTATCTTTATTATTCATTGAACATTTCTTCATATTTTTTAGTACATAATGGTTGTATCTGTTGGAAATAGGGAGGTTAAGTGCTAATGGTTGTAATAGGGAATGAAATGGGAATTCAATAAGTGTTTAAGTGGGTGAAATAGGGACTCACATACAACACAGATCGACACTGTCAGGTTAGCAAATTAAAATGTCCAGAGCCGAGGTTTCAAATTGGCTATCCAGAACATTAAGGCTCATCCCAAGGCTCTTACACTCACACTTAAGTGCTTCAGAACCCCTACAATCACACTTAAGTGCTTCAGGTCCCATACCACACTCAAGGGTTTCAGAACACTTACACTCACACTTAGTCCTTCAGGTCCCTTACACTCACACTTAAGTGCTTCAGAACACTTACAATCACACGTAAGTACCCCCAAGACCCTTACAATCGCTTTTCGTCTTCCCTCCCTCTCTCTCCCTAATTACCGACAACCCTTTTTCTTTCTTTCCCTCCTTCACTCCCTCCTTCTCTAACTGCCTATCATTCACCTCCCTCCTTCCTTCACTCTAACAACCTACCACTACCTTGCCTTCCCTCTTCCCTCCCTCCTCCCTCTAACTACCTATCACCCCCTCCCCACTTCTACCTTCCCTCTAACCACCAACCACTCACTCCCCTTCCCACCCTCCCCTTCATGTCGTTCAACTTGCTATTTTATATACGCTAATCAACCACTCATAACCAAATATATAATTGTATGTAATTATTTTAGGTTTAGGATATATATATTTATCCCTCGAATTAATTAACTATCAATTAAATATATTTGCTACTAACGTCTATTTAAAAAATCGATTATTTAGTATAAATAATTTTTTTCTTAAATTTGGATTGCTTTCAGAGTCTCATTGAAGATCCTTTAGTGCTGGTCGTTTGAGGTTAATGAGTTGTAAATTCAGGTAATTAGTCTGGTTAATGATCCTTGAGGTAATTCGAACAGTTTTCACCCACATGTTACTAATAACTGGACATCTATTATTGATCTCATGTGACCCGAAAATGAAAGATTTTTGACCGAGTGTTTGAAAGAATTTAAAAACTGAAAACATTAACAAAATAAACACTAACATGATATTACTAAACAGTTAAGAATTTCGAGGTTAAATTATAATTATTTAACAGTTGCTAAATAAATGTTCAATTGATCATTTAGCTTAATTCTAAATGAGTCAAAATAATATCAGAGTCACCTATAAAAGTTCTATCGCCTCTCCTCTTGAACCACGAACCGTGAACCCGAAGCAGTAGATTGATGTATTATTCTGTACATAACTGCTTCGGATTCACGAGTCTGAATCTCGGGGTTGGTGGTTCAGGAGGAGAGGCGATAGGATTTTTTTGAAACCTCCATATAGCGTACTTCTCTCTCCATATAACCTCCATATAACGTACTTCTCTCTCCATGTAATCCGTTAGATGGGGGTTTCAAATCTAACGGATCCTCGATATAACGAACTTTCCTCTTTATATAGTCCGCTAAATAGAAGTTTTCCTGTAGATTACTGAAAGGCAAATATATGGTATTAGTCCCAGGTTCATTACCAAAGTTAAAAAACCCCAGAAAAAATAAAGTATATCATGACCTTAAATTCTTAACTAGTGGATTTTGAAGTACCTAGTTGTATGGTTGTTAGTGATTCATAATTACTGGAGATAAGGGTCATTAGCGTTATTTATTTATTTATTTATTTATTTATTTAGTTATTTAGTGGAGGGAGAGAGAGAGAGTTTATTAATTTTTGTTTATATTTTACCCATTGAGTTTTACAGCCCATAGGTCGTTTACTCACAATAACAACACAGCCCATAGGTCGTTTACTCACAACAACAACACGCCCATAGGTCGTTTACTCACAATAACAACACAGCCCATAGGTCGTTTACTCACAATAACAACACAGCCCATAGGTCGTTTACTCACAACAACAACACAGCCCATAGGTCGTTTACTCACACAACAACAAGCCCATAGGTCGTTTACTCTCAACAACAACACAGCCCATAGGTCGTTTACTCACAACAACAACACAGCCCATAGGTCGTTTACTCACAATACAACAACACAGCCCATAGGTCGTTTATCACAACAACAACACAGCCCATAGGTCGTTTACTCACAGTAACAACACAGCCCATAGGTCGTTTACTCACAATAACAACACAGCCCATAGGTCGTTTACTCACAGTAACAACACAGCCCATAGGTCGTTTACTGACAGACGTAAAGAATCGGTCTCCTAAACCTTCCATACATATATACATAAGAAACATTCGGCACCAGCTCGGTAGAAGGTGATTAGATGGTTAGGTGATTAGCATAACTAATCATGAGAGGGAGGGTTGGGGGAGATGAGGGTGTGAGAAGGTCATTAAAGACAGGTGAGTGCAGAGGGAGGAAGGTCACACGGTGAATGAGGTGTGTTAAGGTGTGTCCATTAGTCACTATGGCAGGTAGAGATTAATGTAAAAGGTGTTATTTTAGGATATATTGGTGGCACTATACAGGTGGTGGTGTCGAGCACGTGCTGGGGTGTTAAACTCATGTACAGGCAGTCTATCAACATCTACACACCCACACACACACCCACACACACACACCCACACCCACACACCCACACACACTCACACACACTCAGGATCCACAAGACAGGATGGTGTCACCTTTTGAACTCTGAAATAACCCCTTCAGCTAAATTAATTTGCATACTGATATTTAGTAATTAGTTTTGTAAACACTTTAGTGAAGCCGTGGTGTAACAATGAATGTGTTTGGTCGCTCTATGAAAATGATTTACGTGACTGACTATTGTGAAGAACTCACACACCCAAAATACATTTTCTTCTCCAATTCTTAGAGAGCGTAGCAGCGGCCATTTGGGGCTCCCTAGACCTGTTCCCGCGGGATCTTGGACCTTACAGAGAGACAGTCAGCCACGAGCTTCCTCCAGGACCCCTCGGCTCCTACCACAGCCTCACCTGCTGTGTTTAAAAATTGTCCCCAAAACGTGGAGAGCAAAACAGCATCTGGGGCAACGTTTGCATGACTACTGCCCATTAGGCAAAGGTCGTCTTAAAAACGCTGACTAAAATCCACACGCGTAGCAGAGAACAAAAACTGGGAGGAGGGAGAGGCCGGGGGTCCGCCTGTGTCGCCTGGACCTGCGCCGCCTTTACGAGGTGCATCGAATCTGGCGCAGATATATGAAGGGTAATCATAGTGACTGGGCGTCCTCTGGCCTCCAGGTGTGTCATTTGAGCTTTCATTTAAGCCAGGAGGTGCAGCGAATCCCAAATAGATCTAGGGAGTTATGAGCGATAATTAGGAGTCCATCCTCCGTCCTCCCTCCCTTGTATTGTCCTGCTAATCAAACCGCCGCCAGTTTGTTACCCGCTACAAAAAATGTCTATGCTTTATGTAATGTACTGCAGGAAGGTCATCATTTAATGCTCACATTTTCGCCTACTTACGGCGGCATATATTAATTTACGCAAGACAAAAAAGTTAACAGATTCATAAGGAAGGACTCGCGCGCCACGATGGGGACTGCCAGGGTGTCTCGGCCGTGATAGTGAATTCTCCCAAAATTGATAACATGTGATAATGGCAGAATTTCGTAGAGGTAGAGAAGATGGCATGCCGGCACGTCAGGTGGAGGGCGACCTAGGGGAGGCAGAGGACACGGCCAGGAAGGTCGAGAGTGTAGTCGGGTGTTGCAGGGTGACGGCGGGTGTAGCGGGTGTGGTGTAGCACTGTGTGGCCCCGGTGGGCGCCTCCAGTTGTCAGTCGTTCAGAGGTCTTCTTCTCTGCTCTTGTAATATAACCTTCAGCTCGCCCGCCGCCGCCGATTTGCTTCTTTCGGCTGACTCTTTATATTAATTGTCAGCTTATCAAGATTTATTTTATTGCGTCCTGATTACACATTCTGCAGCTTAATGACTCGCGCGTTCACGAAGTGTTGTGACACAGGGACACTGTGAATGCGTAGGTACACACGACTGACGCACGTACGACGCACAACATTGTAGCTTGATGTAAACTTCACGCAAACAAGTACAAACGAACATACACACCGCGTACTCCAACACATGTAGTGTATGATGTCTCTCTCTGACTATATATATATATATATATATATATATATATATATATATATATATATATATATATATATATATATATATATATATATATATAAAATCCATGTATGTGTGCAAGGAATTTTTTTTTTCATTTTGCATAAGAAAATAATTATGTTTCCTTAAAATTGAAAATCAGTCTTCACAGATTGACTCTTGACTGAGATGTTGGGTGTGGACCAGAGCCGACCCCGGGTGGCTCGGGCAGGGAGGGAGGTGCCCGCTGCTGGGTGAGAACATTGTACTCAGGAGGTTAAGTCGTCTTACTCAAGGAGTCAGTGGGTAGACTCCTGTTGTAGGCTGTAGAGGGAGACACAGGCCTTCACCTCCCCAGGGATCAAGTAGAACACCTCCAGCCTTGAGGTGTTGGTCTATTTGTTCATTTCCAGGGTTGGGCATTTTTTTTATTTTAATGCATCCTTGTATTCCACTCACTCCGTACAGGACATAGAGAGTTTAATGCTGATCCAACAGTTTTCATGAATCCTGTAAAGCTATAATAGTCAGTGTTGTTATTGTTGTATGTCCTGGTGGTGCTCAAGGCTGCGCTCTACTTACAACTCTCTGGTCTGGACGATTCGCACCACTGGAGTCATCAGCTGTTGTACCTCCTCTTCCGTTACGCTCCTTCAGGTGGTTGGGTGTCAGGTGGTGTTGTCCTTTAAGTTCAGAACAGAATTTTTCTCACAGGGAATGAAGTGTGTCAGCCAGGAGTATGACGTCACACACACACACACACACACACACACACACACACACACACACACACCACTTTAACTCCTAAAACAATTATCTCCATTATAAGTTAAATTTTGTATGAAAGTAAACACACAAGGAATAGATATATATGGTTTAAAAAGACATTACCTTTTAAAGTATATTATATAAACAAGAAAATAACAATACGGTAAACAAAGACTAAACAAGCTTAATGTTTACTTTTTATAGTGGACTCAAGTTACTATATACAATATTTACAGGGGGGGACTTGGCTGGACAAAGGTCGGAGGTACTTGGCTGGACAGAGGTCGGAGGAGGACTTGGCTGGGAGGTCGGGGGACTTGGTGGACAAAGGTCGGAGGACTTGGCTGGACCAGTCGGGAGGACTTGGCTGGACCATCGGAGAACTTGGCTGGACAAGGTCGGAGGGACTGGCTGGACAAAGGTCGGAGGGACGGCTGGACAAAGGTCAGGGACAGCTGGACAGAGGTCGGAGGAGACTTGGCTGGACAGAGGTAGGAGGGACTTGGCTGGACAGAGGTCGGAGGGACTTGGCTGGACAAAGGTCTGGTTCATCATTTACTTGATCATACTCTTGTATATAACCATGAAGTGATGTGAGTCCTTACTGTCCACACAACACTAGTGAACACCTCATGAACTGTCCACACAACACTAGTGAGCACCTCATGAACTGTCCACACAACACTAGTGAATACCTCATGAACTGTCCACACAACACTAGTGAACACCTCATGAACTGTCCACACAACACTAGTGAACACCTCATGAACTGTCCACACAACACGAGTGAACACCCCATGAACTGTCCACACAACACGAGTGAACACCTCATGAACTGTCCACACAACACTAGTGAACACCTCATGAACTGTCCACACAACACTAGTGAACACCTCACGAACACTTGGGTTAAAAAGGTTTCAGGTCAAATGGGTCTCAGTGATAATAATCCCCAACCTAACCTAACCCAATCATTAGGACTGTGACCGAGGGTTGATAGATAACTCCGGGTGAACTGTTCCCACTGGTATATAAAAAATACACCTCTTGGGATATTTGACCGTAAATGATTACAATGGAAGTTAATATAGAAAGTGAAAACTCATTAGACGACTATAGTTAGATGGTTGATGCAATATATATAGACACAAGGCCATCGAGAAAGAATGCCCATATTGTAAATGGTTATAGACTAAAATATGGGTATTCTTTTTCGATGGCCCTGTAAGCGTAAACTTTTAATACGCACTTTATTCCGTATTAACTGGTTGTCCTCGCGTGAATTTGTAAATGATAATTATAATTTGGTGTGAGGCATTACCTTACACAACCTGCTGGTGACGTCATAATATTACAGGTGAGACTCTCCTTAATTAAAATCTCAAGACTGTTAATTATAATTTAAACTTACTGTATAAGTATTTTTGTAAGTTATGAAGGGAATTCAGTTAAATGTTTTTGCAGGGTGCCATCAAGTTAGCTATCTACAGTATTAAATTATTCGTAGCTTTTATTATTCTGTCCTTTATCAATTTTCTACGTCGTTTACTTATCTGTTTGCTATATTATCCTCTATATGTCACTGTTGGCTACGCTTGACAGTGTAAGAGTACAGTATCCCACTAGCTACTGAATGATGGTGAAAAAACCCTGAGGTGAACTAGTGGCCAGCCAGAGGGATCACCCACTAAACAGCCTGTGTGTTGCCACTTACCATATGTGGTCTTCAAAGCTTGGAAACGCGAACGGTTCTATTTTTTAGTGTTATTTTTTTCCTCCCACAAGCCCTTTCCCATATGGCGCAGGTTGGCCTGAACCAAGATCAACACCTAGACTTCCCCGTCATTCACTGCCATTCATCTCTTATTTAACTGCTGTAACAGATGTGCTCTACTGGGATGTAACTCTTCTACAACGAGACTCTAAGATATTCTTCCGTTGTAACCCTCCACCACTCGAGACCAACCTGTTGTCTCTGTGTCCATCTCCATCTTATACTAGTTGGCTTACTAGACGTTGCCCGGGTTTGGTTTTGATGACGTGAAGTTAACATCAACCTACAGTACTAAATTTCAGCTCTGTTAAAATAGGGGTGAAGCCAAAAATAGTGACACACAATCATACAAACACACTGTTGAGGAGGGTTGGGCCCCCCAGGCTCGAAAATTGCAGAGGTAGTTCATGGTCTGTGTCCATCCTTCCAATAAAATTCCACTTTCTTGATACTTCCGGGGTGTAGAGCATCTCCAGGCCAAATTTCAGCTCTCTGTCTTCAACACTGTAGCCGTCCCTGTGTGTATGTGTATCGTTAATTCCACTTTCATTTTCACTATGAATAATATATAGTCGGTTATTTAATATAAAAGCGACAAAAGTTACCTGGGGCAGTAACACCTGGTCCTCACGACAGTACTGTAAGTAACGAGAGAAAAATCTCCCCCTGAATGAAGACTATCCACTGCTACTATGGCTTAACATGACCCCTTGTCTCCCTCCACCAGCCTCAGCGAGAAGCAACTCCTCGGGAACTTTAACTGAACTCTGGAATCTATAATCAACAAGTCAGAAGGAAGACAAGCGCTTAAAACCTACCATTGACCTTTAACTCCGGGGCTTTAATCTTTTAGCCGGTTTCAGCCACACTTAAGAGCCTTCTTGGGATACACCTTAAGAGAATAATATGAGAGGTAGGAGGAGGAGGTAGGAGGTAGGAGGAGGAGGTAGGAGGAGGAGGTATAGCTAAAGGCGTATGGGAGGTGGCGCGATACTCCTCAACGATATAAATACATTAATTTATCAACACCAAGAAAGAAAAAAAACACTTGGTATTTTATTAAGAGTTAAATGATCTTTCCTATGAGTTTAAAAGCTATAAGAGTAATAGTTAAAAAAAAAGATGATACTCCTCCCTTAATGACGTTTATTTATTAAGGAAGGAATTAAAGATATGTGATCCTTACCTTCAGGATTTAATTGATCACCATCCCCTTAAAAATTAAACTAATTTATATATCTTAAACCTATGAAATGTTACCTCCAACACCCCATAGACCACCCCCCTACACCTCCACACCTCCATATTCCCCCACATCCACCCCTCATGCACTCCACACCCTCTCCCCCCCCACACTCCCAACAACCCACACTTACCCACCTACCCTCCCCTCACAAATACACTTCCAGCAAACAGTAAACACACCAAGTAAACCACCACCAGCAAACAGTAAACACACCAAGTAAACCACCACCAGCAAACAGTAAACACACCAAGTAAACAAACACCAGCAAACAGTAAACACACCAAGTAAACAACCACCAGCAAACAGTAAACACACCAAGTAAACAAACACCAGCAAACAGTAAACACACCAAGTAAACAACCACCAGCAAACAGTAAACACACCAAGTAAACAAACACCAACAAACAGTAAACACACCAAGTAAACAAACACCAACCAGCGAACAATCAAACATAATAGACAGATCCCCTCCCTCCCCCCTCCCTCAGCCTCTGCACCGCCTCCCTGACACACGAGTTTTCTGCTTTGAGACGAAAATCACTATATTTCACCAAGTCGTTTATTTTCTATTATTACCCCCCCCGCGTTTGTCTTCGTTAAGCGCTGTCCTCCGCTTATTCCTGCAATTATCTCTTAACGGATGATGGGGAGTGTGACACCAGAGAAAAATACCTGGTTGGCTCCTCTCCATACCCCACCTCCCTGTGTGTTGTTGCTTACTTACCTGCCTTGCCTACCTACCTGCGTGCCTACCTGCGTGCGTGCCTGCCCTCACATTACCCGGCAACAGGACAGTACTGTATTAGGCTGTGTTTATACTGTTGCTGTTTTATACTGTTGTACCCTTTACTGTTGCTGTTTTATACTGTTACTTCCTTTACTGTTGCTGTTTTATACTGTTCCTCCCTTTACTGTTGCTGATTTATACTGTTCCTCCCTTTACTGTTGCTGTTTTATACTGTTACTCCCTTTACTGTTGCTGTTTTATACTGTTCCTCCCTTTACTGTTGCTGTTTTATACTGTTCCTCCCTTTACTGTTGCTGTTTTATACTGTTCCTCCCTTTACTGTTGCTGTTTTATACTGTTCCTCCCTTTACTGTTGCTGTTTTATACTGTTCCTCCCTTTACTGTTGCTGTTTTATACTGTTCCTCCCTTTACTGTTGCTGTTTTATACTGTTACTCTCTTTACTGTTGTTGTTTTATACTGTTCTTCTCCTTTACTGTTGCTGTTTTATACTGTTCCTCCCTTTACTGTTGCTGTTTTATACTGTTCCTCCTTTACTGTTGCTATTTATACTGTTCCTCCCTTTACTGTTGCTTTGATTTATACTGTTCCTCCCCTTTGCTGTTGCTGTTTTATACTGTTCCTCTTACTGTTGCTGTTTTGTACTATTTCCTCCCTTTACTGTTGCTGTTTTATACTGTTCCTCCCTTTACTGTTGCTGTTTTATACTGTTTCCTCCCTTTGCTGTTGCTATTTTTATACTGTTCCTCCCTTTGTTTGCTATTTTATACTGTTCCTCCTTTACTGTTTGCTGATTTATACTGTTCTCACTGCTGTTGCTGTTTATACTGTTCCTCCTTACTGTTGCTGTTTTGTACTGTTTCCTCCCTTTACTGTTGCTGTTTTATACTGTTCCTCCTTTACTGTTGCTGTTTTATACTGTTCCTACCTTTTATATTTGCTATTTGCCTGTTCCTCCCTTTACTGTTTACTATTTTATACTGTTCCTCCTTTACTGTTGCTGTTTATACTGTTCCTCCTTTACTGTTGCTGTTTTGCTTGCTGTTCCCTCCTTCCTGTTTACTGTTTTATACTTTCAATTCCCTACCTTTGCTGTTTGCTATTTTTATACTGTTCTCCCTTTACTGTTGCCTATTTATACTGTTCCTCCCTTTACTGTTGCTGTTTTTATACTGTTCTCCTTTACTGTTGCTGTTTTATACTGTTCCTCCTTTACTGTTGCTGTTTTATACTGTTCCTCCTTTACTGTTGCTGTTTTATACTGTTCCTCCTTACTGTTGCTGTTTATACTGTTACTCGCCTTACTGTTGCTGTTTTATACTGTTCCTCATTTACTGTTGCTGTTTCATACTGTTCCTCCTTTACTGTTGCTGTTTTATACTGTTCCTCCCTTTACTGTTGCTGTTTTATACTGTTCCTCACCTTACTGTTGCTGATTTATACTGTTACTTCCTTTACTGTTGCTGTTTTATACTGTTCCTCCCTTTACTGTTGTTGTTTTATACTGTTCCTCCCTTTACTGTTGCTGTTTTATACTGTTACTTCCTTTACTGTTGCTGTTTTATACTGTTCCTCCCTTTACTGTTGCTGTTTTATACTGTTACTCCCTTTACTGTTGCTGTTTTATACTGTTCCTCCCTTTACTGTTGCTGTTTTATACTGTTCCTCCCTTTACTGTTGCTGTTTTATACTGTTCTCCCTTTACTGTTGCTGTTTTATACTGTTCCTCCCTTTACTGTTGCTGTTTTATATACTGTTCCTCCCTTTACTGTTGCTGTTTTATACTGTTCCTCCCTTTACTGTTGCTGTTTTATACTGTTGCTGTTTTATACTGTTCCTCCCTTTACTGTTGCTGTTTTATACTGTTCCTCCCTTTACTGTTGCTGTTTTATACTGTTCCTCCCTTTACTGTTGCTGATTTATACTGTTCCTCCCTTTACTGTTGCTGTTTTATACTGTTCCTCCCTTTACTGTTGCTGTTTTATACTGTTCCTCCCTTTACTGTTGCTGATTTATACTGTTACTCCCTTTACTGTTGTTGTTTCATCTTGTTGCTTCCTTTCCTCTAATTTTTTATTTATTATTATTATTATTATTATTATTCTTATTATAAGTAATAATAATAATAGTAATACTTTTTATACTCTATAATTACAAGTGTTCGTACTATAATAACAGTTACTATTGCTATTATCATTACTACAAGAAAGCCACTTAGTGTATCCACCACCAGATGCGCCACGACACATTACCTCACCTGGAGAAATTACTTTTTTTCTTAATGAAGTTTTACCTGTATCTGTTATTATATATGTTATGTTTTATATATTCGTTAAGTCTCTGATTTATATTATACCTTATATCACTTTTATATTACACTTTATAAGACACTTTTTACATTACACTTTATATAGTTTATATTATTATTCCTGTGACGCTTAATATCTCATTTTTATTAATATTTTCTTGGCGTATTTTTTTACAGGTTCGGTTAGTGTGTTTGATAATCTTGTTTCGTTCTTATTATTTCTTCCCGTTTGGCCATTTTCGTATTTTTCTTTCTTGACATTTTACCTGTATTTATATTTTTTATCATCATCATATTTTTTGGGGGGTGGGGTTATTTCACTTAACTCTGCAATGTCAATATTGTAGTTGTTAAAGGATAATTGTACATTGGTTGTAATTTATTTTCCTTCAAGTCCTGAAAATTAAGGAAAAAAATAAATTCCTTGAAGATTAAACAAGTGAGGAGGAATAATTTAATACACTTCACCAAAACATAATTCAGTAAAAGTCAATTATTGTAAATCATAAAAAAAAAATCCGTAACTTATTATCACCAAAAAATTACATTACGTAAAAAAATATAATTATCTTTATATTATTAAAAGAAATACGTATTAAAATGATACGTCGACCATATAATTTTTTTTTAAGTTAATAAAACTACGACAGAAACTTGAAGAATAATATATCCTGGAATTTATAGAAAAAAAAGTCGGAAATTACTGATCAAATTGCCAATAAATATTTCCTGGGAAGTGTCAATAGTTGTTACACGTAATGATAATAGTTTGGATTTGGTTATATTAAGCGAGGAGGATGTTTTGAGAGAGAGAGAGAGAGAGAGAGAGAGAGAGAGAGAGAGAGAGAGAGAGAGAGTCAACACACGTCAAATGTTAAAGGCCTTTACCCTAGAGTTTACCTTACCGCTTCTCTACCTCTCCTCTCCTCCCCATCCCTCCCCCCACCCTCCTTCCACCTCATCACCCTCCCGTACCGCCGTCCAAGTGTTATGACGTTACGACACAACACAAGTTAATTCCTCATCCGATGTCACTGGGTTTCCGATACCTTTATGCTGTGTCGAGTGACGAGAACATCGCGTGTGTTGCTGTGAGGTGTCCCCACAGCACGAAGTCCGCCGAGTCTTAAAAATTGTATCTCGCTGCTATTAGTATCTCTCTTTTTCTCTCTCTCTGTGTCTCTCACGTTCTTTGTCCTTCTCTCTCTCTCCCCTTATCTATGGCCTATCTATTTATCTTTGGGTTTCTCTCTAACTCTCTATATCTCTGTCTTTCTCCTTAACTCTCTTTCTTTTTTCTCTATCAATCGCGAAGATACTATGCTGTTATACTCCTCTCACCATACACTACAAACACTCAACATGAAGAAAAAAATAAGAGGAAAATGAAATCACTAAATCCGGCTAATGAAAAAAAAAAAGATATTATTTGCTTAGAATTTATCTTCATGGTTACAGTAAATAGAATCGTCTTGAGGGAATTATTTTAATGCGGAATTAAAACTGAAGTAAATTATCTTGGTGAAGTAAATAATCCTAGTGAATAATTATTATGGTGAAGTAAATAATCCTAGTGGATAATTATTATGGTGAAGTAATTAAGCCTAGTGGATAATTATTGAAATTAATAAATATCGTAATGGAGAAAATTATCTTCGTGAATAATTTTGACATTGGAAAAATATCACATTATAGTCAATTATTACCCAAAATATATAATGATCATAATGATGTAGTGTTCCAAAACTAAATAATTACCATAATAAAATAAATAATTCTTACTTGTCCAAAAATAATTGTTAATCAAAGTATTATGTATTTCCAAGTAAGTAATTATCCAAGTGAAATAAATTATCCCACTGTAATTATCATAACTATTATTGTCATTTAAACGAATAATTGAAATATTAATTATCTTAAATAATTTATAAGAAAAATAAATAATAATATTAAAAGAAGAATTAAAGTAAAAATATCTTGTGTGAAGTAATAAAGACAACAGAGTTACCTGTTCCCTTAATTACTAATAAAATAGAGGTTTACCTTTATCACCAGGTGGAGAAAGTCGACTCCTATTAACAAACAAACACATAAACTAAAGACTTGATTTTTATTAGTAATTTCTAAGGAATGATTAACTACATTTAAGCCTCTATAAATGGTGCATATATGAACGTAAATAAACAATAAATATTTATCTTAAAATTCTATCGATATTTACCTGAAAAATCAATCGATATTTACCTTAAAAATCAATCAATATTTATTTAAAAAATCGATCAATATTTAATTATTTTTTTTAAATATTTACCTTAAAATTCTATCAATATTTACCTTAAAAATCAATCAGTATTCACCATGAAAATCAATAAATATTTCCCTAAAATTCAATCAAAATTTACCTTAAAAATCAATTAAAGTTTACCTTAAATATCAATCAAAATTTTCCTTACTCATATTAAATATAATAAATATAAACATCATGAACATTATCAACATCACGGAGCTGCAACATTGACTCGTCGTCCTTAAGTGTGACAAGGATTCGTCGTTCCTCTGCCGGCCATCTTGGAATTTTGTATCCCCCTTAACCCCCCCTCCCTCACCCCCTCCCCTCACCTCCCCTCCCCCCTCCCCTCACACCCCCCTCCCCTCACCCCGGTCTACAGCCAGTCTCCTCGCTCATGGCTTTGTGTATTTTCAGAAATCTTTCGAGGGGGGGAAGAGAAATTTCTGGGGATGACCTTCAAAATTCGGTTTAGCTAAGGTTAGGTTAGATTTGGTTAGGTTAAGTTAGGTTGTGTTAGGTTACGGTTAGGTTATGTTATGGTAAGTTTATTTTGCGGTTATGTTAGATTAAGGTTAGGTTAATTTTTGTATATGTTAGCTTAAGGTTAGTTTAAAGTTATCTTAGGTTAAGGTTTGGTTGATATTACGTTAATTTATGTTGAGGTTAATTTTATGTTAGATTATGGTTAGGTTAGGAAGTTAAAGTTTGCTTTGTTTGTTTCCGTTTTATAGCTTATCTAGTTCTCATTATATTCCTACATATGTTAAATTTTGTGTCATGTAACAATACTTCATTAACTTGTTCTCATCATTACGTATCCTTTTATTTTAACTATAACATTGTGCGTCCTATCCTATGTTAAAAGATTTCTTACATAATTAATAATATAATATACAGGAATAACACAATAACTGACTGACTGGACAATGTTAAATAATCTTCCTTGTGTCTTTGTCGGTTGGATGATTTGTATTTTAAGTGTATTTGTAAGTCAATCCATTAAAATATATATATATACACAGGTGATGGAAGGCCAATTGGTCTGTGTTTTTCTTGTGTTGTTGTTGTTGTTGTTGTTGTTGTTGCCTTGTTGGAGAGAAGCTCGACAACAGTTATTACTTCATTTCTCTAACAACTTTCTTTTGGTCGATCAATTTTGTAAACAGTTGAACGTGAATCTTTATTGATATTTTTTTTTACTTCTTCACCTGTGTTTGTCTTACCTGTTGATTGGTACTTCATCACCTGGTGTTTACCTGTTCTTTAAAGCTTGGCGGTGACCTCAGTTCATTTCTTTTAACTGTTTGTATATGTATACGTGTAAAGTATGTATAAGACACTGTCCACTATAGTAGTTGAGTCACTGTCAGGTGGGTAATTACGCACCAGGGTCACCTCCCAGTCACTGTCACCCCTCCCTGATGACAGTGTCCAGGCGGTGCTTAATATAAATACTTCCCCTGATGTACTTTCCCTAATGATATATTTCTTTAACAGTGAAACTCTTTATACAACCCTGGCCTGGGTCCTCCTCGTCTAATAATGAAAAATAAAAAACTCGCCAAGATTTACGAGATCCATTTCCCTCGGTATGTTCCTATTAACGATACAACAACAGTAAGTCGGTGTTAGTGAGAGAGCTACACGGATGGCTGTATAGTACCGCTGCCCTAACTCTACCCGTTACTTAATTCATGGATTGGTTAAGACAGGGATTAGCTGAGATAGGATTAGTAACAGTGATTACCAGGGATAATCTAATATATTTCTTAATGATAAAAAAAAATGTATATAATTGCAGTAATATATTAACACTGGCACTGGATAATAGAAAGGGGAAGCCCATAAATCCATAAGACATTACAACCGGGAATTAACATAGACACCGACAGAACACTGTACTAAAATGTCTCAGTAATACAACACAGACATACAGTCCAAGTCTAATTTCTTCACATAAAAATCACTTTGAATTTGTCCCATATATTCATTTAAAATATCTATCTCAATATGCTGATTAATTTGTCTATATTTTTATCACTCCTTCTACCTACACGTAAGTTATATCTACTCATCCATTTAAACTATTTTATAGACTGTAAAAATTTCTACACCTGATAAAGACGAAAAGACTCACTAAAAGAATTAAAACAACATTGTTATAGGTAGTGAAGAAGAATCCAATCCATTGTTTGTTGACGTGGGGGACGACAAGAAGGATTGGAATACAACTTAGGGTCACCCGAAGATTAATCCCCCCCAGTTTATATCACCTGATGATTAAACACCCTGACTCTACCTGGGTTTGGTTAGGTTAGGTTGATCCAAGATTTGTTCTGTAATATCAAATTATTTCGTTTGAGAAAAATTACATAAATCAAGTGTTATTATGACGACTGTAAATACTGAGCTGTATGAAGGTTAATTCGTTCGTGATTTATAAAGATTAATGGTTGGTTGTTTGATAAATGACGTGACATGGCCAACACTCGTCTTACCTGAGGTTACTTCACCTGTAACTGTTAGGTCAAGTGAGGTCTCGCTACCTTGTTTATATTATCTTCCTGTGTTGTGTCTCGCTCTCACTCCTGTTTGTTCTCCTCAAGATGTGAATACACGAGAGTGCTTCACGCGTTTGTCTTTTGTTTTTCTTTGTTGTTTACCTGCGCGCACGTGTGTGTGTGTGTGTGTGTGTGTGTGTGTTCTACTACAGCCAGGAACACATCGGCCCTCACAAGGATATAATCGATGACATAAAATATTCCCCTTGTTAGTGTTAGTGAACTTTTTTCCCATGACAATCGCCTTAAAGGGGAAAATACTAAGGCGACTTCTTATATTTTTCCCAGGGCAGAGGACGAATAGTGTGTAAATGATTGATACCCTACTGATGGATAGTCTCATTTTCTGCTTGATACTGAGAGAGAGAGAGAGAGAGAGAGAGTATGGAAGGTAGGGGGAAGAAGAAAAATGAAAATGACAGAACATATTTGTTTAGCGGTTACAATAGGTTTTTTTTGACAGGTCCATATATATTCATCTTCAGTTAACTTTGTTTTTATGTTATCTAACTCTCCATACATCCAAGTGGAAGCCTCACAAGTCCACCATCATCCCCGGTTGATCCACCTATAAACTGCATCTGTTCATTTTTAATCCATCTCAATCCACCTTGATTCTATTTTCATTCCTTGTTAATTCACTCAGACTGGTCAAATGGTCAAGGTCTATCTTAGCCCTATCCACTCTTGACTGTCTCGGCCATCCAAAGCCTGATCCACCGTGCTTACCTGAGCCTCACCTGGCCGCCTCTACCACACAACACAGTGTTGATGTGTGGTAGTTGTAACACGTCTGTCTCCCTGTGTGTATGTGTGTGTGTACCTCTTGTGGCCGTTTATTATGAAGACGGCGCCGTGCCCACGTGATTGATTCCTGCAGATGGCTAGACTCAAGGTGTCGGTGGTGTGCCCTGGGGGGTAGAGGGGAGGGGGGTGGGGGTGGAGGAGGGTTTAAGAACTTCAGACATTCCTCAGGACTCCCGAAGTTCGATCCCTCTTCCACCACCACCATGTTTCTCACTACGCACTGGGTGGCCCGCGTTGATATAGTGAGGAATGCCTCTTTCACTGAGACACCACACCCTCCCAGCACCTCCTCCACGGCCACGCCTTCTCCTTGTTCGTCATCTTCTCCTCTTCTCATTCTTCCTCCTCCTTCTTCTCTTTTCTCTCAACGTTAAATAGAGTAAGACTGTCCACTAAATAATAAGATAGATTAAAACACAAGGAACTTATCTGTAACAATGAGGAAAAGTGTGACCCCTTCTGTCAGGTGTTAACATTTACTCTACACGTCACACTCACCTCTAACCAATCACACAGCAGGTCCTCGAAATTTGATGATTATTACCACATTTAATCTATTTCTTTACCTGTATATTCACTTATCTCGCTATTTGCATTTATCTAATTTGTTTTTATTCTCTCTTTGTATTTTCCATTTGGGTGCTTGTATTTTTAAATCATTATTAAATATTTCGCCCATATTAGTTTCCTCCGAGGTGATGATACACGTTACTCGTCCTTAATGTAATGACGATGACAGTGATGACGTGATGATATTCTGACATCACCGAGAAACTCATCGGCTTTCGACTCATCACCTGGTTGTCTGGTGTGTGTGTGTGTGTGTGTGTGTGATCATTATACATTATTCCTTTTGTGGACAAAATTTAAATCTCTTGGTTGGGTCAATTTATAACACAATCAATTATAATTTGTTCAAGTTGGGTAAATATTAATCAACTTCCTGTGTAGTTAGTCACGAAACAATGCTCCTTCACACTCTTATTACATTCACAAATAACTAAGAATACTTAAGTCTCTCTTACGTTTTACTTGTTGATAATCATTCCTGAGCTACAGAAGTACTTTATACAACACCCACCTCCATCTCTTGCATCGTTTAAGAGATAACTAAAGTACCAGTATCGAAAAAGGTTCAGGCATCGTAGAGGGAATGATATCGTTAACTGTGGCTATCGTAATGGGCGGAATAACACGATGCTATTGGCTGCTCTCGAGTAAGGTGGCAACTCACGCCAGGTAATGTTATTTTTTTTTTACTCAACATATGACCTTGACCAATGACCTTACATAACCCTTAAATTATACCAGTTCAAATGATTACGTCACGATTTCTATATACATAATTATAGTGTTGATATTATTATACATCTATAACCAAGGATGGGTAGATAACTCTTTTTTTCCTCGACTAATACAATAGATATACACACATATGTTAGATTAGTTAGATAAGAGTTTTCAGAGTCGACTTACCTGTTGATAGGGGCAATTAACCTCCCTAGAGAATTAGTACTGTGGGTGGCTGTACAACTGATAGAGAGTGGTGCTATGGGGAGATATCATGGGAGGGTATCGTTCCGGTTAGATAATGAGGAGGTATCGTAATACTTGTCACAGAGGAGAAGTATCGATGGCATGACAGTATCGTATAGTGGCAGAGAGGGACAACCATAAGATCACCATACTACAGGAGCAGGATGGTGTGATGGTAGACATGTGGGTATGGTGGAGAATGTGGGTGTGAACGTTAGAGGAGTGTGTGGGTGTGAACGTTAGAGGGGAGTGTGGGTGTGAACGCTAGAGGGGAGTGTGGGTGTGAATGCTAGAGGGAAGTGTGGGTGTGAACGTTAGAGGGGAGTGTGTGGGTGTGAACGTTAGAGGGGAGTGTGGGTGTGAATGCTAGAGGGAAGTGTGGGTGTGAACGTTAGAGGGGAGTGTGTGGGTGTGAACGTTAGAGGTGGTGTGAATGCTGTGTGGGTGAACGTTAGAGGAGTGTGGGTGTGAACGTTAGAGGGAGTGTGGTGTTGGGTGTGAATGCTAGAGGGAAGTGTGGGTGTGAACGCTAGAGGGGAGTGTGTGGGTGTGAACGTTAGAGGGGAGTGTGTGGGTGTGAACGTTAGAGGGGAGTGTGTGGGTGTGAACGTTAGAGGGTGTCACAATGCAGTAAAGATTATTCGTCAGTGTAAAGCAGAAGGGCGGTGCGACAGTACACATCAAGAGGACCGTAAGACAGATGACCTGAGAAAGGAGATGCAACAGTGAGCGACAGAGGACTTCACAGGACAGTGGGACAGTGAGTCGGTCGTAGGGGAGGTGTGACGGTCGTAGGGAGGTGTGACGGTCGTAAGGAGGTGTGACGGTCATAGGGAGGTGACGGTCGTAAGGAGGTGACAGTCGTAGGGAGGTGTGACGGTCGTAGGGAAGTGTGACAGTCGTAAGGTTGTGTGACGGTCGTAAGGTTGTGTGACGGTCGTAGGGAGGTGTGACGGTCGTAGGGAGGTGTGACGGTAGTAGGGAGGTGACGGTCGTTGGGAGGTGTGACGGTCATAGGGAGTGTGAGGAGGTGTGACGGTCGTAGGAGGTGTGACGGTCGTAAGGTTGTGTGACAGTCGAGGAGTGTGAGTAGGGAGGTGTGACGGTCGTAGGGAGGTGACGGTCAAGGAGGTGTGGCAGTCGTAGGGAGGTGTGACGGTCGTTGGGAGGTGTGACGGTCGTAAGGTTGTGTGACGGTCGTAGGGAGGTGTGAAGGTCGTAAGGAGGTGTGACGGTCGTAGGGAGGTGCGACGGTCGTAGGGAGGTGCGACAGTGTACTTCAGGGCCAGTAAGCTGTTGTTCTACAGCAGTACGTTATCAAGACACTGGCCAGGTCACCCCGGCCCGGCCAACGCTCCTCAGTCATAGATCATTCAACTTTATTATCTGCTCGTTCTTTTAGTACTTTTATTCGAGAATTATTCCGATAATATACAATAATTTAGCGGGAGACAATGGTAGTGTCCATTAGCAACGCTTGCTTTACCTGTTGCTGAGAGAACTGGAAATAATTTCTCTGTGGGATTATTCTCCGGGCGTCTTGCCATTACGGTGCTTGATTACATGAATTCACTGGCCATCGTTGCCGGCCCGGTCATTAATGGGTTATGTATTGAGCTTGATATTTTCATTCATTAAGTTCAATTTCGTGACATTCCAGCGTGGAGAGGTTCACCGGCCTCGGGTGTCTGGTGGCGATGTCGGGCGTGGCAATTTGCACCGCCATTTTCCTTTTATCATCCCTTTCTCTTTGCTCGAAGACTCGTGTGTGTTGATGCATTAGTGAACACCGGAAAAATTTGATGACAGTGTTGTAGAAGCGGACGAATAAACGAAAAAATCCAGAAAAAAGGGCGAGTTTGGTAATGTTTGTTTAGCTAAGAGTTGACATGAGGCGGAGAGTTGGGAGCGGTTGGCTACCTCCAGCACTGAGCCACCCGGCCTCCACCCAGTCCCTGCCTCCCGCTCGCTGTCCCTCCACCACGATACCAAATACCCTAAGATGAGTAACTTTCCCGCTCTCTGTGGCTTCGTGTTGGTATTGCAGATGATGTGAGACAGTGGTTGTGGGGATGGGAGAGGCGAGGGGGGACGCTCCCAGGCTGATTGTGACCATATACGGTGACCCCATCACTAGCCGGAGGTGAAGAGGTGTGAGGTGAGTCTACTTTATTCAACTCCCTGCCCATCAACGCCTCACTCCGCGCTCCAGCCATCATACCTGCGACCTGTACGATTAACTTTCCTCGGTGAAGTGTTTGGGTAATGTTAAAATATCGCCATAAAAGGGGTGTTGAGGGTCTGGTGTCTGGAGAGAGGGGAGGGGTGGCTGACAGAGGAGAGGAGGGGGAGGAGGAGTACGGTAGGTGGTAGACATTGACGAACGGAAGACGAGGTGACGACGGCTCGGGGGTGTGTTGGTGGGGGTGGTTGTGTGGGGCAGGGAGGAGAAGGGGGGGGTAGAAGAGGATGGGGGATGCGGGGAGCTCACGACCCGGCGCTGATTACCCGTCTCTCTCTAATTTATGGGCCATAAATCTTGAGATGTGATATTAACCTTCGAGTCAGGAACAGTCAGTCTGAAATTCAATGATCGAGCATGAAATTTAGTCGACACCGGCAATGACACGAGAGGCCTGGGAGAGGAGTGTGGCACCGGTCGGCACAGGACGCAATTACCTACCCTGCTAAGACCTCCTCTTCCTCCCTCTCCTCCTCGTTTCCCAGGTGCCCCTTAGCTGAGGGGCAGGCGGGAAACATGGCATCACAATTTGGCATTTCGTACCCTCAGCTTCCCCCCCCCCCCTAGTTACGATGATCAGCAGCAGCACTAAGGAGGAGGAGGAGGCAGGGTGGGGAGGAGTGATAGAGAGAGCAACAGCATCGACAGTTGAAAAATAAACAGCAGCACTAACGTCAGTAGAGAAAGCAACAGGGACGATATGAGTATGTAGCAGCAGCAATAATAGTAGCAGTAATAACAGAGTTGTGTAGCAGAAGTAGCAGCAGATGTCGGAGGCAGGGGAGAATTAACCTGACTGACGACGGAGGTCCTACGTAATTTCCTGTTTATAAAAAAGGGGGGAGAGACTTCCAACCTCCTCCCTCCATCCTTGACAGTGAGCCACACCACTTGTCTGACACTGAGCCACACCACTCGTCTGACACTGAGCCACACCATTCTTCTGACACTGAGCCACACCACTTGTCTGACATTGAGCCACACTATATGATGACACTGAGCCATTGTAGGTAGTAGGCAACTACCAAACAGGGAGGTACTATCGCCTGGGAAGATATTGGAAGCATAATGTATTGTCTAATGGTAGACCCTGCTGCCATATGGCATCACGAAAATTGTGACCAAGTCCCAGGTTGCTGATCTGACTTTCTGCCTCATTTACACACAATTGCAGGGTCTCAATTGTTTCTCTTACACTGACAACACAACATACATATATTGTTTCTCACTTTTGATTTATTTTTTTTCCATTTTTGTATTTGTTATTATTATTATTATTATTATTATTATTATTATTATTATTATTATTATTATTATTATTATTATTATTATTATAATATTTTCGCCCTCCAGGCCCTGATGTGGGTCAGTGACCTTTGCCCGGGTGGACTAATCCCCGAAAAAAAAAACTTCCTAACATGCTGCCGAAATATATATACAGTAGATGGAAAAAAATAGATAAGTAAATATGTAGATAGAGATACAATAGAAAAATAGATGCGTAGAAATGTAGATGGACAAATGGATAAAATAGAGAGATAGGTGGATAGAGTAATCAATAGAGAGGGGGATGTAGGTAGAGAGATCAATAGATACATTAACCATGAGATGTTTGAACAGGTAAAATATAGACAGACAGGCAAATAACTAGACAGACAGATAAATGTTCTTATTTTATGAAGATTGGTCGTTTTTATTGTTAATTACCGAGAACTTGATGTACTCTGTGAGTGTATCTCTCCAAGATCCCCATTAGTTAAGGAATCCTGTTGGTCCAATGTATTATAATTGTTATTAATATTGGTAATACTTGTATTGTTATTCAGTTTATTATTATTATTATTTTATTGTTATTATTATTATTATTAATTTTATTATTGTTGTTATGAGTAGTAGTGTTTGTATTATTATTATTTTCATCATTATTATTGGCATTATTATTATTATTATTATTATTATTATTACAGTATTATTATTATTATTATTATTATTATTATTATTATTATTATACTGAATTAGAAAGTGACATCTTACAGTGCTCATAAGAGTGTAAGGGAGACCATTAGACTGTTAAGCGTACAGAGACAGTCAGTCAGTCACCTCTGGCGGTCACCACGCCCGTACACTCTCCCCGTGACAACACCGGCCTGGTGCGTCGCCACTTGCAACCGTACCTGACTGTTCTCTTCATCCAGCAAATCATCCATATTATAGTTATTTATTAATTGTTAACCCTTTGTTAATGTAATTGTATTTTCGTACCTCAATTTTCTGTTTTCTTAAGATAACTTTCTATTTGGTTATTTTTTTCCTAACTGCCTCTCTTCATGTCTCTGTTTGCTCTGTTTCTCCTTCACACCACAAGCATCACCACCACTACTTGGTATAGCGAATCTGAACACCAGACATACTGACAATCTTTTTTTTCCTCTCAGATAAAATCAAGACAACCCGGCGTACCCTCCCTTAGCGGCGTCTCTACACACAATACGTGGCCAGAATTTTATCAGAAAGACGATAATATTTTTTTCTTAACATTTTTGTTGGTAATATAATCGATTACCCCGTCATAAAATCACCTTAATATTACTAAAAGTAAATATATCCCGAGTAAAGGTTGTGTGTCATCTAGCAGTGTGGTTAGGTGAGGTCTTCTTGATGAAACGGTCCTCGGAAATATTTTAGCCCCGCAGCCCCTGACGTAAACAAAAACCACTGTGCCCACAAGCTTCTCTGGCCACTTGAGACAGGATACCAGACGATTTCAAGTCCGAGTTTTGTTATAATGTTTTAACTACGAACATCATTTATATTTTGTATCACATTTTATTTTCTAGTGTGAAGATGTCAATTTTATATTGTTTAATTTTAAAGAGGAAAAAAGATAGACGATTATTACCAGCCAGCTTGAATGTTCACTGCCTCTTGACAACATCCAAAATGTCTAATATCTTATATCCACCTGATTTTTTCTGTTTTTTTTTCTCCATTTCTGGTGGAATGTGGTCTAGGATCACCCTGGTCCAGTGTGCATCTGTTATGTTTTTCCTTCCTGCAGTAATGTTCGTCCACTACCATGTCAGTCCCTTTACCCCTACAGTAATATACTAATACTAGTATAAGATATCACGTAAGTTATCACTCATATATTTCTTACACTCTACCCTCATGTTTTGTCTAGTGCACATTCCTCCGCGCTTGTCTTGAGCAGTGGGAAGTTTATTTATCAATCCTGCATTCAGTTGTCAAGGCTCACGTCCAACGGTGGTGGCGACATTAATCAAATGTGTTTCCTTTATTTTTAGTGAACGGATCACGTCGCTGTTAAATATATGATCAACTTTCCGAAAGACACCTCAGTCATTCTATTAATTAGACCACCTCCCTGGCAGTCATTACTTCCCACTTGTTTCCCTATATATATATATATATAAAATAGTTTTGTCCTTGTTGTTTACAAGATGGGAGGGAACACTAAGACAGATAGAGCATAATTTAGTCTCGGTCAACTAACTCTGTCTGCCAGACCCGCCTCCTTATACCTGCCACCTTTAGTTCTGAAGTTGGTGTTGGTAACTGTGTCGAACGTCTTACAAATATTGCCACGGTGTCATCAACAAAACCAAGAAGGATTAAGTAGTCGCCTTGAGTACCTGAACCTATTTCTCCCCCGTCACGTAATATAAGAATATCCTTCAGTACTGTTGTAAAACGCACCGACAGGATGGCGTCACCTCATACCTCTGTTGCATATGTCTAAACGTCTTCGTGGTCTCTGTGTTACCTGCCTGTAGAAGTAACTTACCTGTATAGATCGTTAATATTGCTTCTAAGAGTTTTTCCAATATCCTGATTCGATTTGACTTAAAACAGACACTTTAATTACCGAATTCAATCCTTTATCACATTCAGTGAATTCTTAACTAATCACAGTCGTCTTTTGTTACATCTCTGGTAAACATCCCTGACAGCTATAGCAGGTCTGTGGCACGGTGGCTGCTACTGCAATCTATCTTATCTCTCGAAGGATTAAATTAGAGTTTTGTATGGAGGCAGTTGGTAAGGATTTTGTTACAGAATTCACATATTGGCTCGAACTAGTTGTTGTTGTTGTTGTTGTCGTCTCAGGGTGCCTTAACAGTCACGACACACCGATCACAAGTCTTGGAGTCTTATAAAGAGACTGTCATCAAACTGAAGTACATGTCCCTGTATGTGTGGCAGAACCCTGTGTGGTGGTGATGCATCAGGTCCTGTGTGTTGTCTTACTGAACACTTGTGTTCCTACATGGTGGCACTCTTGGTTGTTAAATGTAGTTTGTATAATAATAATAAATAATAATAATAATAACAATAATAAATAATATTAATAATCGTATATCATTCAGTAATTTATAGTTCCACAATTTACACAGCAGATACCATACAAATGTTTTAAAAAATAACATTAAACGTAAAATAGAAATAGAATTGAATGGCAAAAAAAAGTTTCATAGGGAATAAACGATTTATATTTGTTAAAGAAATAGCGATATTAAAAACTGAATTATATATATATATATATATATATATATATATATATATATATATATATATATATATATATATATATATATATATATATATATATATATATATATATATATATATATGTATATATATATATATATATATATACATATATATATATATATATATATATATATATATACACCAAACAAATATAATAATACTAATAATGTTATTCAGCTTGGGCGTCTCCGTTAACTGAGGCGGCGTCTCTGTCCGTAAGTGTAATTCTTGCCGCTGTTGCTGCAGCTTTGGCCGGCCGACCTTACCATTGGTACTGTGTCTGGTGTGATGGTCCCAGCAGTGGTTGTGAGGAGCTGAGAGTCACGGGGGGCTGCAGTTAGGACTGTGTATTACGAGTGTTAGAATTAACAAGTGCTGGAAATAAGGAGTGGTAAGAGTAGCGGGTGATGGACACTAGTAAGAATAACATCAAGAGTCCAGACAGACAGTGTTGTGTTTGGAGGTGATCCATCATGAAGGGACTTTATATTCACTCTATTATGTTTGTTTCTGTTATAAACACTTAAAGTAACCGGTGGAATGATGGAACTTAAGATGATTATAAATAAAGTCTGTTTACTGTACAGACAAAAATACTGCCCTGATGTTATGGTGCATTTTTACCCTTTAACTATTAAGGTCTTTAAGCACGTGTTCAAGGTTGTACAGATACTTGTCATGAACATTTAAAACACAGTTAAGACATGTCTGGTGGCTTAACTGCCCAGACATGCAGATAGAGTTCAGATTTATGGTCAGTATACACAACATAAAACTACCTTTTTTTCTATGTTGTTTTAAAAGTAGTATTAAATGGTATTACGTGGCAGATATATCAGGTTACGTAGTAATAATTTCGTAGAAGATCGTTGACGAGAAGTAGTAGAAGAATAAAGGCGAAAATATCGTTTACAATGTCCTCAACAACAGCAAAATTATAGCTCTTAGGTTCTAAAAGTCTCAGTCTATAGCGATAATATTTTAAGAAAACAAAGAATCATGGAATGCATAACCTATATCAGAGGGGGATCACCCAAAGCTTAACCTAACCTAACACCTTCCCACCAAGTACCGTCCGGCTGGTTACTCTTCAGGTGGAATAAGCTTGAGCGGAGAATGTGAAGTGACGATCAATAAACTGACACCATGAGAGAGGACTGAGAGCAACATATGTGTGTCTGTCTGAGAAGGAACATGATGGACTAAAGAGGACAACTATACCAGCATTCACTCAGAATGTGAAAAAGAATGACTGCCGGTAAATATTCCCAAATAATCTCCAAAATATATAATAAAACATAATAAATGATAAATAAAAAACAAAAGAACTTCACAGTAAAACAAGAGCCACAAGAGTAATGGTGACAGTAGACAATATATATCGTAAGAGGAACCACACTAAGAATACCCGCCAAAACTGACCCTGCAAAACACCGTAAGAAATAGGGGACCAATTTACCAGAGACGAGTGAGATTTGGTACTGACAGAAGCACTTAGGAATTAAATTAGATATGAGTTTGTGGTGGTGGATAGAGGGAGTGCTTATGGATGCATGGAGGAGTATGGATGGAAGGATAGATGATGAAGGTGGAAGAATGGGTCGTTTAGGTAGAGAGGTGCACAATGGAGGTGGAGTTACAGGAGGTGGTGACGTAACAGAAGGTGAAGAGAGGCTGAGGGATAGATAATAGGGAGGTATGTGGAAGGGTGGAAGAGGGTGTGTGTGTGTGTGGGTGGAGGATAAGGAGGTAGGGCTTGCAACAGCGGTGAGTATGTCGGGGTGTAGTAGTAGTGTGGGTGGAGGGGATGGGTAGGTAGGTGGGTGGGTAGAGAGGGGGCCTTGGATTGATGGGTGGAAGAAGATGAAGTACCGGGCTGTGTGTACTCTCAAGGAGATGATGATGATTATGAAGCCCCTCCGGCCCCCAGTGCTTTTAAGCTGAGATACTTCTCAAAACACACCTTCCTTCGCTACCTCCTGTCGACCAGCCTCTGTGTGCACCAGGGTCCCTTGTGTGGACCAAGGGTACCTTGTGTGGACCAGGGTCCCTTGTGTAGACAAAGCCTCTGGTGTGGATCAAGGTTCCTTGTGTGGACCAGGGTCCCTTGTGTGGACAAAGCCTCCTGTGTGGATGAGGGTCCCTTGTATGGACCAGGGTCTCTTGTGTAGACAAAGCCTCTTGTGTGGACCAGGGTCCCTTGTATGGACCAGGGTCCCTTGTATGGACCAGGGTCCTTTGTGTGTACAAAGCCTCCTGTATGGACCAGGGTCCCTTGTGTAGACAAAGCCTCTTGCGTGGGTCAGGGTTCCTTGTGTGGAGAAAGCCTCTTGTGTGGACCAGGGTCCCTTGTATGGACCAGGGTCCTTTGTGTGTACAAAGCCTCCTGTATGGACCAGGGTCCCTTGTGTAGACAAAGCCTCTTGCGTGGGTCAGGGTTCCTTGTGTGGACAAAGCCTCTTGTGTGGACCAGGGTCCCTTGTATGGACCAGGGTCCTTTGTGTGTACAAAGCCTCCTGTATGGACCAGGGTCCTTTGTGTGTACAAAGCCTCCTGTATGGACCAGGGTCCCTTGTGTGGACAAAGCCTCTTGTGTGGACCAGGGTCCCTTGTATGGACCAGGGTCCCTTCTGTGGACAAAACCTCTTGTGTGGACCAGGCTACTTCATGTGGACCACGGTACTTCGTGTGGACTAAAGTTTTATTCCCTCCCTCACACTCCCTATGTCGCCTCAGCTTGTAAGAGCCTGACAGAGCTGACTGCCAGGTAATGATCTCTTCCCTCCCCTCCCCCTCCTTCCCTTCCCTCCTCCCTAATCCCTACACTCCCTCTACCATCATCCACATCTCCCTTACTCCCCCTCCCTCCTTCTCCTCCAGGCTAGGAAATGTCCGGCCTATTACCCAATACCCATCTCGTTTTGGTCACCCCCACCAGTCACCTTCACCAGTCACCTTCACCAGTCACTCCCACCAGTCACTCCCACCAGTCACCTTCACCAGTCACTCCCACCAGTCACCTTCACCAGTCACCTTCACCAGCCCCTCCCTCTCACCAGACCCTGAGACATATATTACACAAAGGCCTAAATACAAATAAATAAATAGTTCCTGACCGCACGCCTTACAGTGTCCGCAGGAGATAAGATAATGAACAAGAACGATCAGAAGATGACAGAAACATTAACACGGTCAAGTTTACTCACAGTTTCACACTTACACTAAAAATCTAAAATGGCGACAATTTTTCAAGATGGCCGCTGTCAAAAGGGTCCCTGTTGAATTGTATTTCTAAACGAGAATTAAAGAAAATATCACCCGTGTGTTTATATTTGCAATTTTTTCTGCTACATTCACTTGTTATCACGTAGTTAACTTATCCGTATGCTGGTTCGTTATAAAAAATATCGTCATGTATCGGAAGTATGGCGACGGGAAGTTATTCGTCTTGGTCAAATTATCTTTCAAGTGATCAAACTGTAGGACCTTGGAGACACATAGTCATGGTACATTAAATTAACCAGTTTGTCTTCATGATCATGTTGATTTTAGGATCCGTGTTCTTCATCTGGGTCTGTGATGACGTGTGGCCCTTCAGTAACCTCTGTGGCTTTACTTCCTTCACTCAACACCACCCTGAAACATCCTAACATCAGCGACAAACTCTCTACTGTGTGATGTTATATACGAGGAGTTTCAGCAATAAATTCTGAAGTCTTGACTCGCCACCATCCTGAAATATCACATCATCACCGACAAACGAGGAGGTTGAGGAGTAAGTACTGAAGTCTTGTCTTGTTACAGACTATGATACATTACCTGGAGCTCAACGAGGTAATAAAAGCGAGATTTTCCTGATATAAGCAATTCAGAGGTGACAAGACTGAGGGATGATTACAGCTTATTCTCGTGTCCATTCACCTCATAGCAGACAGTGTGACTTGCATAAATTCTTCCCTGCAAGAGATCCAGCAGCCATTTCCCGTCTCTCAGTGACTGTGGCAGGCTGCACATACGTCAAACGTCCCACCTTCGGGAAATGCTTGAAGCTGGAGTGACAATGGCGGATGTTGTACCATTGACGATTAACCATATCGTAAATGGGTCTGTACTGGTGAACAGTCTACCGCCACACACACACACACACACACACACACACACACACACACACACACACACACACACACAAGATTTCCAATAATATATATCAAAGACTTTCTCCCCAAACAATATGTCCTCATGACAACGAGAACAGGAGAATCGTGTGAATGTTTATATACCTGACAGCCTGAAGGTAAGGGTGACGAGCGAGTGATAGGGGCAACACAAAAGTGACTGGAAAAAAAGAAAATCTCAAACAAACTGACGCAGCTTCCTCCACGATGGTAATAAGAGAGCCGAAATGTTCCATCTTAGCACACACAATTGGGGGCATGAATCCCTCACTGTGATACAAGGAAATAGTTAGTTCAGTAACCAGGTAATCTGTCATGAGAACCTCGCTCCCTCTTACTCATGAAGGGGAAGATGTGTACAATTTTGTTCCTTTCGAGACCTGCAACACTGAAAGAATAATAAAGGTTCTAATGACGAAAGAAAATGAAATTGAAGCCGTAGTGATATTAATAAAAGTTTCTCTCATCTCTGAACGGATACAAGACTGGCGGAGATGTAAAATATATTCGGTAATGGGGAAAAATCTTGATGATATTCAGTATAATTTTTCCCCACCGAGAAATCTACGACAACTAGACTCTACTGTCAATCTTTCATAACTACCCTGTCTGTAACGTAGCAAAAGGGAACACTGAATTTCTTTGTAAGGAATCAAAGGCCGTGTTATTTAGTCTCTTCTTGGTCCACTGTATACCCCGACTCCTAAATGCTGGCGGATAATCTGAACACATTGTGACTGGTTGTAATATTGGCACCTGAGCCACTTTGGTTAAACAGTGATATTCCCCGTCTTAATTGATTCATTATAAAAAAAAGTATATAAATGGAAAGTATATACAACTTTTTCTCTGTAAAATACTTGGATATAAACTTTTTTCTCGCGACTTAATGCTAGGAATTTTTCATTATAATTTTCCCTCTAAAAAAATAATCTCCAGCCATTAACAAATAAAGTGTTTGAATAATGGATATAATAGACAGGTGGTTGGGAGAGTGACCACGGCCCCTATTATAGGTACGGTCCGTCCACGAGGGATCCGGCCACACTGGTTCATTATAGGTGATCACTGTTCTTGGATTATAGCTGATTACGGCCTCAGTGGGGGACGCCTAGGACATTCTGGGTACACGGCATTATAGGTGATTATAGAGACCATTATACTGTATGTGAGGTTGACTTTGGTAGTGACTGTTATTATTGACTTTGATCTTTACTTCGACACTGGCATGGCTCTCATCCTAAATTTGAAATTGATTTTGACATTAAATGACATAAATTTTGACACTGATTTTGACTTCAACTTTGAAACAATTTTACGTTGAGGGGTAAAATAAATGTTAACATATATTGACTTGGACACAAAAGTTGAAATTGTATTTGTTGCTAAAAGTAAAAACAACAGAGTACGGCGGTGTGTGTGTGTGTGTGTGTGTGTGTGTGTGTGTGTGTGTGTGTGTCCCGCCGTGCACATGTGAGTGTCCCCGGGGCGTCCCTACTCTCAACACCTGCCCTCCCCTTCTGGCTGGGTCATGACAGCTGTGCTAATGAGACACATCTTACCCTCACTATCGGCAAACAAAAAAAACAATAGTAAAAAATACATATAAATATCTATATAATGTTCAGAAATGGTGTCTTTAGTTACCTCCCCAACCTCACCACCCCACAATCTCCCCAACTCCCTCCCCTCCCACAAATTTCCCCCACCCCTTTCATCATGTATCTCATACCATCTAAATCTACTCACCACCCTTCACTATCTCCCTCACTCCTTCACCATCTCCACCACTCCTTCACTATCTCCACCACTCCTTCACCATCTCCACCCCTCCTTCACCATCTCCTCACTCCTTCTCTCCACCACCCCTTCACTATCTCCACCACTCCTTCACTATCTCCTCACTTCTTCACCATCTCCCCCTCCTTCACTATCTCACCCCTCCTTCACCATCTCCACCACTCTTCACTATCTCCCCACTCCTTCACCATCTCCACCACTCCTTCACCATCTCCACCCCCTCCTTCACCATCTCCACCCTTCCTTCTATCTCACACCACTCCACCACTCCTTCACCATCTCCACCCCTCCTTCACCATCTCCACCCTCTCCCCCTCCCCCCCAACTCCCACCCCCATCCCCCAAACAAATAAACAGGTGTTTGTACCACATAGCCACCAAATAGTGGGCATGCAAATTACACCTGATCTAAGTAACTATCAGGGACACCGTGTCATTACTTCCTTTCTCCCTCCCTCTCTCCGCATCCCTCTCCACCATGCTTCCTCCCTCTCTCTCCCTGCTCCTCTCTCCCTCCCTCCCTCTCCACCATGCTTCCTCTTCCTCTCTCCCACCTCCCTCTCTCCTCCCTCTCCACCATCTTCCTCCTCCCTCCCTCTCTCTCTCTCTCTCCACCATGCTTCCTCCCTCCCTCTCCACCATGCTCCTCTCTCCCTCCCTCTCTCCCTCCCCTCTCCACCATCTTCCTCCTTCCTCCCTCTCCTCCCTCTCTCCCACCATGCTCCCTCTCTCCCTCCCTCTCTCCCTCCCCTCTCCACCATCTTCCTCCTTCCCTCCTTCTCCTCCCTCTCCCCTCCCTCCTCCCTCTCTCCACCATCTTCCTCCTTCCCTCCCTCTCCTCCCTCTCTCCTCCCCTCTCTCCCTCCCCTCTCCACCATCTTCCTCCCTTCCCTCCCTCTCTCCTCCCTCTCTACACCGTCCTTCCTCCCTCATTTACCAGTATATTCTCTCCTACATCATACTCCATTTCTCTTTCCCTCACTTCTTCTCTCACCATACTCCCTCACTTAATTCCTCACTCTCCACTATACCCCTCCTCCTTCTCACCATACCTCCCTCTCCTTCCTCACCGCCTCCCTCACTCCCTCTTCCTACCTCCCTCTTCTTCCTCACCATACCTCCCTCCTTCCCTCCTCCTACCCCTTCACTCCCTCACCACATCTCCCTCACCATTCCCATCTCTCCCTCCTCTCCTCCCTCACTCCCCTCCTCACCCCTCCCTCTCCACCCCTACCCCCTTCCTCCCTCCTCACCATACTCCCCCCTTTCCCTTCTCTCTATACCTCCTCCTCCCTCCTCACCATACCTCCCTCCCCTCCACCCCTCCCCTCACGCCCTCTTCACCATACCTCCCTCTCATTCCTTACCATACCTCTCTCACTTCTTCACCATACCTCCCTCTCCCTCCTCCCCACTTCCTCATCATACCCCTCCCTCCTGCCTGCTTCCTCTTCCTCCCTCTCCCCTCCTCACCTACCTCCCTCTCCCTCCTCACCATACCTCCCTCCTCCCTCTCCCCACCTCCCCTCCTCCCCTCCCTCACCATACCCCCCTCCCCCTCCATTGATAAAAAATATAATTGATTTTACACCCAAAACGGATAGGGACACTCATCTTAAATTGCTTTCTGGGTTTTTATACATTAGAGACGAGAGCAAAAAAGTTAAAGAGTAAAAACAGATAAAGAGCAAAGAAAGAAAGAAATAGAGAGAGATACAGAGAGATTGTGAGAGAAAATATGTGTGTGGGAGAGAGAAAGGATGTAAAAGAGTGTGAGAGAGTGAGTGTGTGTCAGAGAGTGAGTGTGTGTCAGAGAGTGAGTGTGTGTCAGAGAGTGAGTGTGTGTCAGAGAAAATGAGAGAGAGAGAGAGAACGTGATAGATAAATATAGGGAGAGAGTTAAAGAAATTGAGAGAGAGAGAGAGAGAGAGCGAGAGAGAGAGAGATAGAAAATATAACCCGGTCAAGATTATATGGTACAAAAGGTTTTCTACTTTCAATTGGTAGCTTAATCGCTCGTTCATAATGTGTGTGAGGGTTGGGTACTTCTGTATACTGATGGGAGTTATCGTACACTGTTGGGAGTTATTGTATACACTGTTGGGAGTTATTGTATACACTGTTGGGAGTTATCGTATACACTGTTGGGAGTTATTGTATACACTTGTTGGGAGTTATTGTATACACTGTTGGGAGTTATCGTATACACTGTTGGGAGCTATCATACACTGTTGGGAGTTATCGTACACTGATGAGTTATCATACACTGATGCGAGTTATCATGGTGACGACGTACCCTTGTGATGGCTGCAAATTAACAATATACACTGAGAATCATATTATCGTACGGGAAGGATTTGAATAATCTGGCATAAGGATCTGAATTATAGGAGTGAAGGACTCGCTCCGTTGGCACACAGGTAGGAATTATCATGCAGGAGGAGATAAACTGACACACTAAAGAAGTTTAATTTCTGTAATTGAACTGAATTATAGTACTAGAGTTGAATTATAAGGCGGGGGATGGTAAATTAACCCACCACAGGAGTTGAGTCGTCATAATGAAAAAAAAAAAAGATGAGAGAATTTAAAGGTTGATGCTGGAGTGCAGAGAGAAAAGAAAATTATTGTAAGTTTAGAGCAAATACTGTAGTTCTTTAGGAGTCTACAGTTAGATTATCGTATTGTGGGAGTTAAAATTATTATTCTATAGTTAAATTATCGTATTGTAGCAGATAAATTATTGTTCTGTAGGAGCTAAATTATTGGTCTACAGTTAAATTATCGTATTGTTGGGGTTAAATTATTATTCTACAGTTAAATTATTGTTCTTGTTGAATAATCTTAATATAGGAGTTAAAAATTATTGTTCTGTAGGGGTTAGCTTATTATTCTACAGTTAAATTATTGTTCTACAGTTAAATTATTGTTCTACTATTAAATAATCATAGTATAGAAGTTAAATTATTGTGAGGTTATCTTTTAACATTGATTCAGGTTATGATCGGTGCTATGAATCCAACATCGAATTTCACAACGATGTTTAAAATATTCAAGACTACTAAAATACAATGTTGTTGTTTTTAACTTCGAGGTATTTTATCCGTCACTCAACCTCACCTGAAATGACATATTGGCTATAATGAAGACCAGTATGTAGGAGGTAGAGTTCGGATACAATATGTGTTTGTTGTGAATATGGAAATCCCACTTGGCTTTTTCTTCATTGTGGAATATTGAAAAGTTTGAGAATAATATCATAACTGGAGAGTGAATTAAGGTCGTAATATATTAACAGCGTAGAGCAAGTGGTGAGTGTCATGGTTCTTGATAAAAGTAAACAGAAAGATTTTGTTTGGTGTGTGTGTGTGTGTGTGTGTGTGTGTGTGTGTGTGTGTGTGTGTGTGTGTGTGTGTGTGTGATAACTGTAGTTTTTTTTTAATATTGGCATCAACAGACAGTCAGACACATCACATGTCATCTAACAGTTAACATGTATCAAGTACAGGTGTGGCAACTGAGAGAAAAGTTGTGTCAGGATGAAACACACAGAGCACTGGCTAGCGAACCTTCAGACAGAACACTAGCTAGCAGACAGCCTTCAAGACCTTGAGGGAACACTAGCTAGCAGACCTTCCACGGGGAACACTAATAGCGAACCTTCAAGACGAGGAACACTAGTAGCAGACCTTCAACACAGGAACACTAGCTGTGAACCTTCCTTTGAGGGGAACACTAGCTAGCAGACCTTCAACACAGGGAACACTAGCTAGCGAACCCCTTCAACACAGGGAACACTAGCTAGCGAACCTTCAGCACGGGAACACTGTGAACCTTTAACTTTGAGGAACACTAGCAGCGAACCTTCAACACAGGGAACACCAGCTGGCAGACCTTCAATACGGGGAACGCTAGCTAGCAGACCTTCAACACAGGGAACACTAGCTAGCAGACCTTCAAGACAGGGGGAACACTAGCTAGCAGACCTTCAATACAGGGGAACACTAGCTGTGAACCTTCAACACAGGGAACACTAGCTGAACCTTCAACACAGGGAACACTAATGGCAGACCTTCAACACAGAGACACTAGCTGTAAACCTTCACTTTGGGAGCACTAGCTGCTTGAACCCCTTCAAGGACAGGGGAACACTAGCTAGCGAACCTTCAACACGGGGAACACTAGCTAGCGAACCTTCAACACGGGGAACACTAGCTAGCGAACCTTCAACACGGGGAACACTAGCTAGCGAACCTTCAACACGGGGAACAGTACAGTGAGTCAGACACATCTCTTGTTCCATGTTTAAAATTATTGCCGAAAGGTTGAAACCATTTTCGGATGACGACAAGTTTGTTAAAGAATAGTTTTAGATGTGACACCTGATATTATTTGATCCTGAAAGGGAAAAAAAAATCATCCAGTTTCAAGTATCGGTTTGCCTTGATTCACAGTTGCTCTGAAAATAGATGGCTTTAGAAGAAGGTATTGAAGCAACGTTAGTCGTATTTAATGGTGGAGTTTTGAAGCTGTCTTAGTCCACACACACACACACACACACACACACACACACACACACACGCACACACACACACACACACACACACACACACACACACACACACACACACTCTTCGGAGATAATATCACTTCTGGATCATCATAAAGAGTATTGTTATCAAAAGTAGATTTATTTAAAATTTTAATGTAGATTATATTAGATAAATTCAACTTGGAGTTTGATAATTTGTGAAAGTATATTTACAATAGATGAAACTCGCGGTATTGTAAGGATGAAATACCAAATGACGATACCGGTTGATTAGAAGAACCACGCTAAAACAGACTAAACTATCGTAATCGAGAAACTAAACTATCGTCAAAAAACTAAAACTAAACTTTTGTACTCAATAAACTAGATAATCGTACTCAAGAAATTAGACTATCGTACTCGAGAAACTAAACTGTCGTAATCAAGGAACTAAACTATCGCAGTCAAGAAACAAAACTATCGTAATCTATGGTTCTGAAGAAACTAAACTATCGTACTCAAGAAACTAGACAATCGTACGCGAGGAACTAAAACTCCCACATCTCAAACTATCGTACTCAAGAAACTAATTTAACTATACTCTATCAATGAAAATAATCGTACTCAAAGAAGTCAAACTCTCGTACTCAACATCCACCTCCATGATAAAAGCAATGAGACAGAGGGACCCTTAACACCATAACAAATCCTTAACTTACTCACAGCATCACATCCTGGGGAACACCGCGTGTCTCCCCTTAACGAGCATAACTAGGGCAATTGGATTAAACCGTGTCATTAGCGTGTCCTGTGCCGCATAAACCGAGAGCGTGAACAGCTTATGTGTACAGGTCATTACATCATCGACGTTGGTTAAGCTGCACCGTAATTTTCAGGTGGGATAAGAACGTACAGGTGAGAGAGGCTGGTTATTGTGCAGGTGCTGGCTGACACTGGTCCACGTGGCTGAGTGGTTGTGGTGACTCGGGTACTATAGAAGGACCTTGGTTCGATTTTTTTTAGGTTAAGTTAGGGTGCTAAAGAATAGGTTAATTAAGTTTTTTACGATTTGCAATTGCAAATGCAATTACTTTTTAATTTTTATTTACAATTGCAAATACAACTTTTTGCCTTTTTATTTACAATTGCAAATACAACTTTTGCCTTTTATTTACAATTGCAAATACAACTTTTTGCCTTTTTATTTACAATTGCCTTTTAAAAATTCAATTACATTAGAATTATTCCCCTAAAGTTCCATTTGTAATTACAATTACTATCGCCTTAAACTAGTTCAGTATGTCTAAAATTGAACTACAAATTAAAAAATCGTAAACACACGCACATTATAATACCCAAACATCACATATCAGTCATACAGGTGTGTGTGTCGTCCACTAAACCTGACAATATCATAATGTTCCCCTTGTATACTTTAACAGATCACAAATATTACCAGACCCAAGACCCATTAAATGAAACACTAAACTCACAATAAAAATATCACTAGAAAAACCTCATTAGAATAACACAGAGACTAATAACTGTTTACATAATGGACTCATGACTCACAAATGTATTATTATTGTTTGTGTAAATATTCGTTCCCCGCCTGAAAATAATATCAGTCTTATTTACCAACAGTATATACAGTATAGACTTAGTAAGGTGAAAGGACTCGAGTGAAAATTAACTACATTATTGTGGTATAGGCTACAGGACTTTATGTAGGTGGTTTATGTAGCTGTAGGTTTATTTAAAAGTACATGGGTTAAGTCATTAGCATACTAGTCTAACATTATGTATACTGGATCACGATACATGTTATTTATGTGTTTAAATGTCGGAAATGTGTCTCTAATATATTACAAATTTGTTCGTCTCTGTTACTGCCCCGAACTCCTCTGGGGGGAGCTACAGCATTCAGCCTCTTAATGTTTCCCCGTTCTTCATCGCCTAAGCTGACCAATATGATAATCCTGTAAACTGAATATTGACATACTGCTTAATCCAGGTTGCAAATAACACTCATAAACAAATAGCTCTCGGTATCAATAACTATTAAAGTATTACTGAACTGAAATACCTGTTTAATAAATAGGTAAAAATGAGAGAATTCCTAAAGTTTGCATCGACATGTTTGCTGCGTTTAGTTGCGGTGAAAGTTTGGTTATATAAACAACATAATGCGATAATTATAATGTACACCTTCATTTAGATTTATTAGTGAAACATAAGTCACTTTACCAGAATATGTATTGATATTGAGAGCAATTTACTTATTATTTACGATAAACAGTAAGTCAGAGTTTTGTTGGTGGCAGCCCCGTGGTTGTCCGGTATGCTGAGTGAGATAACAACACACTTATGCCACTAAAGGTTCAACTCCACAGTATTTGCTAAACACCTCACACCTTCCTTGACTACTTAAGACACTGTCAGCCTCCATCATTTACTTTATAATTAGAAGTGTTAAAATAAGCAATACTCACATAAGTTAATGTTTGGTGATTTGCATTATCTAAAAGGTTTCCTGACAGAGAACAATATACCATTTCAGAGTTCACAGTTCATTAATCTTTGTTGTTTTGGTTTGTGTCTGAGCTTGGCGTGGCTGTTGGTCTTGTGATTGATTGATTCATGACTTGTATAACTCAAAAGATGATTAAATATCTCGGGGGAGTTCATATCAGATAAATTTTAAAATGTTTAGTGGTCTTTAGTTCTTGATTTTTATATTGAATATTATAATTTGAAGTGTTCAATACGCCTCTGAACATAACCAAAACATAAAGCATGATCCTTTTTACAGAACTAGTTGACTGTTTCTTACCTTATAATCTGATGTCTTCCAGTGAAGTAGATACCACAAGTTTACACTATAATATGTCACCTAAACCTAAGCTGACTCTCTGGGATTGTCACTGGCCTATTATATATGACCTGACAGACTGGCCCATGACATCAACAACATTATCGTGTCAGCGTTTGTGACCGGAAATAGGTTGGCCCCGACTACATACTGTGTCAAGACTCAGTGATCCCAGACGTCACCGTGGCAGCTAAACTGTGAGTGCGACTTATGTCTGCATCTGAGGACACCCGTGTTTGGAGACCTCGATTCTTATTACAAAATAATTATAATTACATGATCTTCGATTACAAATAAAATTATCTAATCTCAAAAAATCAATTGTAATTACAACTACACAACATTTTGTAATCAATTACATTTAAATTTAATTAGAATTACAGTTATTGCAAGGCCGGTGCTGTCTGACAGTGGCCAGCATGGGTACCTGCTAGTGATGGCTTTAGTACTATAACAAAAAAATTGGTTCGAAATTTCACCGTGACGAAGCTGGGCGGAAATAAGTGAACAACCTCGAACAAAGGTCTCCACTACACACCTGAGACTCCCGACGATCTGGAACGAGTCTCCGGGCCGCTTGAGCCAACCTCCCTGCCCTGACCACCGAGTTGACTTTGAGTGTTGTGTCTCATTTGGATTTGGATCAGTTTCAAACAGGAGCATTAGAGAACTCTTTGGAAGAGTTTCGAACAAGAGTGTCAAGTTAAAAGATCAATTCTCGAGATTAACTACTCTCAGATCAGGTAAGTCTCAGACCAGATCACCCTCAGGTTAAGTAACTCTCAGATCACATCATTCTCCGGTCAAGTAACTCTCACATCACATCACTCTCAGATCAAGTATCTCTCAGACCAGATCACTCTCAGGTCAAGTAACTCTCAGACTAGATCACTCTCCGGTCATGTAACTCTCAGATCAGGTAAATCTCAGATCAAATAACTCTCAGGTCTGGTCACTCTCCGGCCAAATAACTCTCAGGTCACTCTCAGGTCTGGTCAGGAACAGATGACACTAATGAAGCTCCTCCACGGCACTGAGCCTCTGGCGAAGCTTCGAGTCGTGGACCGCATGATTACCTACTGACTACTGGAGTGAAAGGTCACCCTCGACTTGAGTGGCAGTCAAGCAGGATTGCTTAAGTGAATGATGGCTTGAGGAGGAGGAGGGAAGAGAAAAGGAGGGGGGCAGAGGAGAAGGGGGGAAAAGGAGGAGGAGGATAAAAGAAGGGGGAAAGAAGAGGAGAAGAAATGAAGAAATAATATAAGGGGCAGAGGAAGATGATAGGGAGAAAAAAGGAAGAGGGAAAGAGAGGAGGAGGAAAAAAGAAAAGGAAAGAGTAGGAGGAGAGAGAAAGAGCTCGAGGAAAAGGGGGAGTGTGGGTGAGGTGTATGCAGGCTTTTTGGGGTGTCATTCTGGTACCAAGGTTCATTCAATCCCAAGCCGAGGAGAGGGGGGGTGGGAGCTAGTTACGATGGGGGAGAGGGAGAGTCTTAAGGAGAAAGAGAGAGAGGGGGGGAGTTTAGTAGACTTAGAGGGAGGGAGGGACGGTTGAGTGAACGAGAGGGGGTTCAGTCGACTGGAGGAAGAGGCGGTCGAGGGGCAAGAGAGAGGGAGGTGTCGAGTGGAGGTGAAGGAAGAGAGGCAAGGATCGTAGGGTTGGAAGATGGAAAAGAGAGAGAGAGAGAGAGGGGCGGTGCCATTATCATAAAAGTCATCGTGGTTACATTAAGTCGACGCCATAACAGGTTTGTCTTTTTCCCAGGGGTCACTCTGACGGCAACAGTGGCACAAGAAAACCGACCAAATGATGGACAGATATTAGTTTTACGCTACACACGGAGGCGTCCTCGATAATGCCTCTCACTGCCTCATTCCACCACAACACACACCCGGCAGTGACACTCTTGTTTTTTTCAATCTCTTTTTTGTGTGTGTGTTTTCATGACGATCGGCTCACGTCTCATGGTATTGACAAGTATCTCTCGCTCTCTTTATCTCTCTCTCTCACTTTCTCTATTTCTCTCTTTTTTCTCTATTATTTCTCTCTCTCTCTCTCTCTCTCTCTCTCTCTCTCTCTCTCTCTGTGCATCAACCAATCTTAAGTGGGATTCCCAAGAATTATATAACACAATAAACAAAAAACACTAAATTGTTCTCAGAGCACAATCATGAAAGACCATCACCATTGGAAAACATTTGACAGCAAGGACGTTAATGGTACCTAGTGAGAAGGAGGAGGAGGAAGGAGGAGGAGGAGGAGGAGGAAGAGGAGGAGGAGGAGGAGGAAGAGGTAGAGGTAGAGGAGGAGGAGGGGGCAGTGACAGTACACAGTGGGATCATCAAGAGCCTGCGAGGTACTGGAGTCTGAGGCCATATGCGGGAAAGTACTGTGCTTGGCCCTCAGGTAATTCAGTGAGTCAGTCGTTTGTTTTTACGTTAGCATCTATGAAGCGACTTGAGAGCCACTAACGCTGACCAACTTTGGCTGTTCAGGAGGTGAGGAATTGTTGCCATCGACCGTCTGGCGTTGAGTAGGGTTGAAAATGCCCTTCATCGTCGGCAGTTCGGTGTCTGACTGTCCTTAGCTAAAACAATACACGTTGGTCAGCTCACTAATATGGCTCTACTATGTCTTAATCATATAACTCTAAGTTATAGGAGTTATAGGAGTGTGTAACGTATATAATTATCTAACTTAAGTATTGATTATCTGTATAAAAATATTGGTAGAGTATTAAGTGGTGTGATATTGTAATGTTTATCTACAATGGATTTGATGTTTGTATTTTGTATTGTAATGGATGTGATTATGAGAGCAATTTTTAATTTTTTTATTTAATCGGTTTTTATATATCGGCATCTGTAATTAATTGGTGTATGTCTCTTAAGTCATGTTGATGTACACTACCACATACGACACATTACCACACACCACAGCATAATACCATACACCACAACATGCTACCACACAAAACACAACATGCTACACCACACACACACCACACTACAACACGCCACAACACACTACCACACACACACACCACAACACGCCACAACACACTACCACACACCACACTACCACACACCACAACGCACTAGCACACACCACAACACACTACCACACACACCACAACACACTACCACACACACCACAACACACTACCACACACACCACAACACACTACCACACACCACAACAGACCAAAGAAGAGAACTTGTCTTCGACCAGCCAAGTGATGCCCCGACATTCTGCTGAGTCACCCCCCTCCCCCATCCCCCCCGTCATTTCCCCTCTCCCTCCTCTCCTTCCCCCCCCCTCGCCAATAATCACGTCCGCCATTTTTGTGCCGTCAACCACTGGCAGGTTTATGTTTAAATTGGAACTCTATGGTTTATGTTAAAATTGAGAATCTATGTTTTTTTTAAATTGGGAGTATTTGGTTTATGTTAAATTTCGTAGTCTTAGGCCTATATGTTAAAATTGGCTGATAGGTTTATGTTAACATTGAAGTCGGTGATCAATGTTAAATTTGAGTTTTAAATCCATGTTATAATCTAGAAGTTTTAAGTTTTTATATTAAACATTTGTCAGTCTTTAATATAGAGTTTTAAGTTTGGGCAGTTTTAAATGCCTGTTGAAATATGTCCTAAATTTATACACACACACACACACACACACACACACACACTACAACACACTACCACAACACACTACCACACACACCACAACACACTACCACACACCACAACGCACTACCACATACACACACACTACACACCGCAACACACTACTACAACACACCACACACACCACACACACACACCACAACCACACTACCACACACACTACAACAACACACCACAACACACACCACCAACACACTACCTGACACTACCACACACCACACACACACAACACACTACCACACACACACACACACACCACAACCTACCACACACACACACACACCACAACACACTACCACACACACACACACACACACCACAACACTACCACACACACACACACACACACACACACACACCACACTACCACAACATGCTACCACAACACACACCACACACACACACACACCACAACACACTACCACACACACACACACTACAACAACACACACACTTACACACCACCAACACACTACCACAACACACTGCCACACACACACACAACACACTACCACACACACACACACCACAACGCACTACCACACACACACACACACACACACCACACTACCACAACACACTACCACAACAAATTACCATAAGAATGTTGATAGTTTGTATAGCTGTAGCTGTTAGTGAATGAGAAGTGATGTTGGTAATGATCTTGCTTGTCAGTTGGGTTAGGTTAAGTTAAGGTTAATTTAGGTTGGGTTAGGTTAGGTTAATTTAGGTTGGATTAGGTTAGGTTAATTTAGGTTGGGTTAGGTTAGGTTAATTTAATTTAGGTTGGGTTAGGTTAGGTTAAGGTTAATTTAGGTTGGGTTAGGTTAGGTTAAGGTTAATTTAGGTTTGGTTAGGTTAAGTTAAGGTTAATTTAGGTTGGATTAGGCAGATGCATCATGTACTGAAGGTGAGGTACTAAGGGATGTAACTCAGTGTGAATAGTTCAGTAGTAAGATAAAATATAGCATTGGAACATTAAGTCACTCGGAGATAACGAAGGAGAAATAGCTGTATGCAGGATTTTGTTTTCTACACTATAATGCAATGTTCCAACAGACTGTACACTTACAATATTTCACAGAAGTTACATTTCCCAACAATGACTCACAATCATTAACGATCACTCACAATCGCGAGCAAAAACTCAAAATCGCTAACAATAACTCACAATCGCTAACAATAACTCACAATCGCTAGCAATAACTCGTAATTCCCGTATATGTACTTAATCACGACCTCTCTACGCTGACTTTCAGGATCCCAGACTTGCTCATAATCCTCAACAATGACTCATCAACCCCTACACACTGACTCACAGTGAACCGTGTACCAAGTCACGGGTATTTCACAAATCCCCCTTCCCTCCTTATCACGCAAATGACTAATTTCCTAATCCTTCACCTCACAATGACTCCCCTCGCCACTCATATTTCAGCCAGGGTTCAAGACCGGGGCCATAAATACTCACACCAACGATTGACTCGAGGGTCCGAAACACCAGAGCGACACTGCTTCGACTCCTTCTCTCGTCTCCCCCCTTCCTCTCCTCCCCGCCTTATCCCTACTCTTAATCATCCAATTAGAACTCGGAATCAAGATCACTTAGGGATTGGATTGGTTGATAAGTGGAGTCTTGGTGTGTTATTGCGAGGGAGGGGAAGGGGAGGAGAGACCCCCAAGGTACCAATGGGGTTGGTTTTGCCTGTTTGACGACGGTATGAGTTTAAGGATTATACGTATCACTGTTGCCACTCGTGATGGATGGGGGAAGGACCCTCTCATTACTGCCATTCGTCATCGTTGCCACACTCTCCGCTCGACCCCACGTATTTCGAATCAAAAGCGACCGATCTTTATCTGATTATCTCGCCTGGCGTTTATTGCAAGACTGACCGAACCCTCCCCCCCCCTCCCCCCCCTCTCTCTCCCTTTCCTTTACCCCCCTATCGCTTTCCCCTTCCTTTCCTTCGCGCTTGTGTTGTCTGAGTATTGTTTGTGTTGTTTGAACAATATTGCCTTGTCATGGTTTGTGCTGCAATTTTAGTACTTGTGTTGCCTGAGCTAGTGTTTGTGTTCTCTGGGGTGGTTCTTTTGTTATTTCGGTAGTGTTGCCTGTCTCAGTAGTGTTGCCTGGCTATTGTTTGTATTGCTCGATCAGTGTTTGTGTTGGGTGGCTATTGTTTGTGTTGCTCGATCAGTGTTTGTGTTGCCTGTCTCTATAGTCAGACTGTGTTGCCGGAGAAGTTATGGTTTTGCTTGAGCGGTGTTCTATGGCTCGTATGTGTTGGCTCAGTAGTGTGTGTATGTGTGTGTATGTGTGTGTGTGTGTGTGTGTGTGTGAACGTACAGTACATTGCCTTAATCATGTATATATTGCAATTTGTATTGCCCTTTGCAAACTGTTATGCACTTTGCAAATTCTACTGCATGTTGTAAAACCTTCGTAAATGTTGCAAATCTTTAATGTTTCTTAAAATGTTATATGTATGTATTGCAAAAATTCGTAAATATCTCAAACTTTCGGGTCACGTTACAAACTTTAAATCATGTTGCAATTTTTCCCATAAATTCTCGTGCAATTTACATTTTTTCTTTCAATTTGCAAATCTTCGTACATATTTTATACATTACATCGTTGTTGTTAATTTTCGTCCACATTGCAAATATTCACACTCGTTGCCAACTTAGCTGTAAGTCCATGTTGCAGACTTACTTGGGTTTACTAATTTGGGTGAGTAAAGTCTCCAAATTAGTCAATAAATAATAACAATAACATAATAAGAAGAATAAATGGGTAATTTGTTCAAAAACCATATCATGATAATACAGTAAATTGAAGAAAAAATAAAAAATTGTTAAAAAAATATACAATATTAAAAACACTGCAGGAAATATACAAATAATAAAGATAGATTATAAATTACACATTCCTTACACAATACATATCAAAATTACACAACAGGTTTACAAAAAAATACAACAATTAAACAATATCTCTAAAATATAATACAACAAACTTCAAAATCACACAATGAATTAAAAGCTATTGTCTTGACTTTAAAAAAAATATCATAGTTGTTTTCACTCAGTATATCCAACGTAATGTAGAGATACGTAGAAGTAAGGTAAGGTAATGTGACATGACCCTCTGGCGCTGTGACCTATTGCAATTAGTGTCAGGTAAATTGCTGCTTGAACCTTTATAGATGGAAGCGTCTGTTGATATAAGATGAATTTAATTTTCCTTTATTATTTATGATATTGATTTATTTTAAAGATGTGTCGTAGATTTTGGTTATTCTTTTGGTCTATTAATTAGTGTATTATTTTAAGCTGTTGGAACATATGATTAAAACTTGGTAATTTAATCTGGGTATGTTAATGTTTTGTATTGTGAAGCCTTATAGGTGTTGTTTGTTGTATTGTTGTATTGTGAAGTCTTATAGGTGTTGTATGTTGTATTGTTGTATTATGAAGCCTTATAGGTGTTGTATGTTGTATTGTTGTATTATGAAGCCTTATAGGTGTTGTATGTTGTATTGTTGTATTATGAAGCCTTATAGGTGTTATTTTCTTTATATTTACTGATCCCAGAAATCAAAGAAGTTTATTTTATTTGTCATAGTCACACCTGAATTTACTCATATACTGATTGATTAAATTACAAGAGGAAAGACTCCGTTTGGTCGCCAGGTGAGAAGAGACGGTAATTATCGTCGCGTCATTCATCAACCTTCACTCACACGAAGGTTTACATTCCATAAGGTATTCAGGCAGCTATTACCGTCCATGACAACACATGAATATAATTAGCCAAGGTCAGACACACTCACCATGGCAACAGTGTGTATAAGTTTGTCGGTGAATATAACGTAATATCGCTGGTGGCTGCTTCAAAGGCGCTTTTTAATTGGTTAAGTTAGGTTGGGTTGGGTTGGGTTAGGTTAGGTTAGGTTAGGTTGGGTTGGGTTAGGTTGGGTTAGGTTAGGTTAGGTTGGGTTAGGTTAATAATTATGAAGGAGTGTAATTTAATATGAAGTTGAAAATTATCTTAATTGTTTCATGTGTTCCTATAGAAATGTTCATGTATAATTAAATGTATAAACAACTACAGTGAATAAGATACATATTCATTATTAGCTACAGTGTTGCCAGCACGAACACAAGTGTCTTATAATAATGTTGGAGACGAGTGTTGGTTGAGTGGGTCGACGAGGCGGGCTGTAACCAACGTTCAGAAATAGTTATCGTTATCTCATCTTGTCTAATTAACCCCCCCGACTTTCTCAATGTAAAGATTTATAATTTCAAATAACATATATACCATTAATCGCCGTCAATATACTGGTATAATTTGCAAAAAAATCCAAATCGAGAACAGGTTGGCGTTGTATACAATATCGGTAATGAGTATAATCGCCAGGAGGTGCTCAGGTATCCGCGCTTGACTGATGCTTTGTTTTATGAGGTCCTTTGACGCGGCCACGGCTGCTGCTGCACCACGGCTGCTCTGGTACAGCTGCTCCTACTTTTCCTCTTGGTCTTGCTTATATTACTGCTCCTGTTCCTGCTGTTACTGCTGAACCTGCTTTAACTGATCCTCTTTCTGCTGTTCCTCCTGGTGCTCGGCTCTACTAAGTGTCTAACGCGAGATATATTATGGGGAGAGAAAATGGCCAGGTTAGTAGTGGTGGCCAAGTGAGGAGGGAGAGAGAGAGAGTGTGGAGTTTGAACAGAATTTATTCCTGGATCTTATTTTCTCTTTCAAATTCAACAGTCATTCTCTCACCACCCCCCCCTCCTCTCCCAGTTGTCTCGATCCCTTCCTCCTACCTTACCTCTCCCTTTCTTCCCTCCTCTTCCTCCCATCCCACAACTCTTCCAATCCTTCCCTTCTTCCCTTCCCTCAATGCCTCCCACTCCTTCCTCCACCGACCCACAACACCTCTACTCCCCCACTCCCCTCATCTTTCTTTCTCCCTCCCCCCTCCTCCCCCCACACCCTCATGCTCCTGGTCGTATACACAAGGTCAGTATTTGCTTCTTCTGACTGACCATGTAATCTACCGCTTGCTGGAAATATGAGCATCTTATTTTTGTGTGTATATATAGAGATAAACTCGTGTGTGTGTGTGTGTGTGTGTGTGTGTGTGTGTGTGTTTGTGTGTGTGTGAAACAAAGGGCCATACCTGTCTTAATAAACAAATCTCAAAGAAAAAAAAATACAGATTAACCAACCTTATTGTTTTTACCTGTGTATGTGAATTAATCAACTCACCTGAAGCCAAGAACCATCTCAAACAGCAGAAAGAAGTGGCCACTGTGGGTCAATATACTGTATAACGAAATGCTGTGTTTGTTTTTAATAATATATACAAACATAATTATCTTGTAAGTGATCGAAGAAACTAAGGGCATTGAATAAACGTTGAATGACATTATTGATAAGATATACAGGTCATTTACCATCAAGTTCTAAGTATAAATAAAGTGAAAGAACCAATAGTCATTTTGGTGTTGGTTAAGATGATACAACGTCTTCAAGGTTTAACAGCGATACTGGAATTGGGATTTGATGTGTACTATGAATACAACAGGTTTAGACATCCGTATCGCTATATTAAACTAAGGTCATTTTGCTAACGATATAGGTATATTTTTAGGATCTCCAAGAGGCTTACTAACACGGGAGGTGAATAGTGCACGTATAATGGTGGGGATGGAATTGAACTTTATTGAAGCTTAAGGTGTGTTCATAAAGTTGTAAAATTTATATTCTATGGTGGTCGATCTGTTAACCCTTTAGGTACTGTATGATGATCTATGATGACATTGTACTCACGGATTAAGTCTTTGTATTCTGGTTATCATGAGTTGAAAAGCTTAGAAATATGTTATAGTGCCTAATAGTGTGGACGTATATAGGATGATGGTGTTGATGGTGATGTACACTATAAAGTAAAAGTTATTAAGAGAAAAACCAAGAATATTGTTTATTTTCAGGATATTGTTATAGGTCATAATAGTTAAAAAACCAAGAATGTTGTTTATTTTCAAGATATTGTTATCGGTCATAATAGTTAAAAACCAAGAATATTGTTTATTTTCAGGATATTGTTATCGGTCATAATAGTTAAAAACCAAGAATATTGTTTATTTTCAAGATATTGTTATCGGTCATAATAGTTAACGTCACCAAGTTAACGTTAACCAGGATAATTCAGGTTATTATAAAATTCTTCATCTTGATACTCAACAATGATACGAGTGTAAAAAAAAAAAAAAAAACTGTGTGGGCCGCCCGCCTCTAAACCAGGGGGTCGGATCCTTCACTTAATGATACACCATCGAGGTAGTTAGTGTGTATTAAACTGCCATTAAAAAAGTGTTCAAAACTTAATTAAAAGTTTGGCCAGGGTAACCTATTTAAAAATGTGGACATGGTGTCTGGGGTAAAAATCATTAACACTCATCTGGCTGTAAGATCTTTTGTGAGTTTTTTGTGTTTTTTGTGTTTTTGTGTTTTTGTATGTGTTTTGTGTGAGTGTTTTTTTTTGTTTTTATGTCATGCTCTTTGAGATATTAATATAAACTTGATGATAGACAGTGATCGGGTTTATCACTTATATATTGTATGTAAGAAGGTGACTTGAAGGACTTAACAAAACCTAAAGTTGTGTAGTTAATTTAACCTAACCTAATCTAACCTAACCTAACCTAACCTAACCTAACCTAACCTAACCTAACCTACCTGAACCTAACCTTACATAACGTAAAATAATGTAAATAAATTAACCTAATTCGGTCTAAATTAACTTAAACTAACCTAAACTATCATAACTAAAACTAACATAATTAAATCAAACTAACCTAACCTAACCTTTCATTGTTATCATTCAAGTTATCTCACGTGAGGGTTGAGTCTTGCCGTCGATCCTCACCTGAATCTTGGTTGTCTCGAGCTAACCAAGACGCCATCTTTGTTTACGCGCGGTGAGGTGAGAGAGAGAGAGAGAGAGAGAGAGAGAGAGAGAGAGAGAGAGAGAGAGAGGCAGGCGACCACCTGGAGACTGTATAGTGAATGATCCTCAACAACACAATCATCAAACCTTCATTAATATAACGAAGTAAAAATGTATATTAATTTATTTATAAACTTTACTACGAATATGATCTCTGAGTAAGAGTTTTATGCCTGTTATTCTTATGGTCTTATGAGTAGGCGAGCAGTAGAAGGGGGATGTTTTGGTGGCGGGAGAAGGAGCATCCAACTCTATAAAACATCGAATTGAATCCCTTATGAAGTAGACATTAATGGGATCTGATTCTAATATCTTTTGTTATGATGAATTATTTATGAATTTTCTTATTATTATTACATCAGTATTACCACATAGAACATTTGGTCTTTAGTTAAATCGTTCACTTGTGTTCGTCTCCGTATTACCGGTAATTATGTTCTTGTTATTTTTTTTTAAGGCAGAGTTGATATTGTAGCTGCCGTCCAAACACCAACAAATATCTGCTGAAGATTTAAGTCGACAGCCGAAGTATATAGTTAAGAACACAGGTCACGTGTCCTTTATGTACACCACCTGAGTCTTTGGCTATTTGAAGAATTTTGTAAATATTAGGAAAATCCAGAATTACTTTATACTATTTTTTTATATATATATGTAGAATAATATTTACATAAAAACAAAACGAATATATATTAATTGAGTCTAGACAAGTCATGAAAAATATCCCCAGTGAAGTGAGTATGAATGTGAACAAAATCATAATTAACACATCTTCATACTCCATCATAAGAACTAATACGTTGACATTAAAACAGAGAACCGCAAGAGGATTAAATTCTGACGCGATGAAAAATACGTCTGACAGGATGGTGCGGTCAGAGGCTGGCCTGGCGGTCACTCAGGAACACACCACGAGGAATGCTCAAAACCAACACTCTTAATCTTTATAATATAACCGGTGGATTTTTTGTATGTATGTTTAGAGACAATTTATAGGTTTAGTATTTTGTGTAAAGGATGAAGGCATTGTCTTCAACGCCACTACACGTTGTTTTATTGTGGTTCGTCGAGTGTGATAACCTGAGGAAGTTGGTTAAAAGTGTTCAATGTTACTTCCTCTAAGTTCCGATGTTAATGTGATCATTTTAAGTCTATTTATATAACAGAATTATTATTAGATTGTGGCCAAAAAATAAAAGTTGATATAACTTGTTTTCAGTTGGTTCTGGTGTGTGACTGTCATATTGGTGAGATAATTCCGTTTGTATTTCTTTTGTTTTGTGGTCAGGTTATTATACCCTAAAATTCATTTATGGACAGACGGTGATTTTGTTTTTAGTCTCATGTCTGACACTGACCAGGATGGATTAAGAGAGAGTGAATTAAAAATACTGCACACAAGTTTGTAATGTTTTTAAGGTAATCAACTTGTGAGTAAAATATAAAATTCACTTCTGATTTAAGGATGAAATTGCTGGATGTATTTATACCGTCTCGTGTGATAGGTCATCAGCAACAGTGCCAAAGTGTGTCAAGGAGTATAAAGGAGGGCCAATGAGTGCCAGGGAGTGTCAAGGAGGGCCAATGAGTGCCAAGGAGTGTCAAGGAGGGCCAATGAGTGCCAAGGAGTGTCAAGGAGGGCCAATGAGTGCCAAGGAGTGTCAAGGAGGGCCAATGAGTGCCAAGGAGTGTCAAGGAGGGCCAATGAGATTATTTTTAGCACAACAAAAACATCGCAGGTTCAAGAATACACCAGAGATGATTATTGCAGTATTGATGTCTGTGTGTTATGTAAGATGCAAAGTGGGGGGTGTACTCGGACGCGCCTCAGCAGGTATTGGTGGCAGCTCAGAGTATTGTGGTGGAGTCTTTTGTCTCTTACACACTGGATACTGATAGAGAGTTCTTACAGGTGATACCGAGGTCCTCTCCTTAATTAGCTCCCACCTGTTGATAGTCTGTCATAGAGTGTTCACCTGTTGATGGCTCTCATTATATACCGTTCACCTGTTGACAGCTCTCATTATATACCGTTCACCTGTTGACGGTTCTTATTATATACAGTCCACCTGTTGACGGTTAATTATAATGCGTCCTTCTGCTGACAGTTTATTATAGAGTTCATCTGTTGACAGCTGTCGTGATATAGTGGCCAATTGTTGACAGCCTTCAATATAGCACACACCAGTTGACAGTCACGCTAATCTCTTCACCCTTTCTCTCTTTTCTCTCTTTCTCTTCCCCCTTTCTCTTTCTCTCTTTCTCTTCCCCCTTTCTCTTTCTCTCTTTCTCTTCCCCCTTTCTCTTTCTCCCTCTCTTTCTTTCTCTTAGCTCCTCCATTTAATCGATGTATCACAAACTATACGAGTAAACCAACACTGTGCTGGATGTCAAATGCCAGGGAGAGGAGGAGGACAAAAAGTGGACATGGTCGCTACTTTGGGAGTGGTTAGGTGAAGTGGCACTGCACGACACAGCCAGAAAGCGTATTTTCGTGCAAATTGTCCATTATAGTTAAAAAACAAAAATAGGAGCCGTTTCCCTCCATAATCGGACCAGGGAGGTACTGGATGTTTGGGCCACGGTTAGGTTAGGTTAGTTAGGCTACGTTACGTTAGTTAGTTTAAGTTAGGTTACGTTAGTTAGGTTACGTAAGTTAGGTTAAGTTATATTAGGATTTCTTGAATAAAAAAGACTAAATTATTTACGTTTTGATTAATTTTCAACTCAAGATACAGAAAATGCCGGAAGTGTGTCTGTACCGAATGTAGGATGTTTGGTTTGGTCCAGGATGGTTAAGACCTAACCTAACCTAACCTAAAATCTTCACAATAACACAAAGAAATCCACAGTTTTAGTAAGAAAATTTTTTTTTTTTTAGGGGGGGGGGCATTCCAGCAATAATTTGGCCCAAATCTACGGTACACAGTCAGTGACTAAGGGAAGTTGACCAAGGTCTTCTTCTCTGTACACACACCTATACTGTATAACCTGTTCAACAGCATATAGACTTGTGTTCAAAGTTGAAGGTGAACAAGACATCGGGGCTACATTACACACACACACACACACACACACACACAAAATTGGCTACCCTTGTTAACAGTGAACAAAATGCTCCTGTTAAACCCCTGCACCCAGGCAGTGTACACACCCCTACACCCAGGCAGTGTACACACCCCTACACCCAGGCAGTGTACACACCCCTACACCCAGGCAGTGTACACACCCCTACACCCAGGCAGTGTACACACCCCTACACCCAGGCAGTGTGCACCCCTACACCCAGGCAGTGTACACCCCTACACCCAGGCAGTGTACACCCCTACACCTACTACACTACAGGCAGTGCACACCCCTACACCCAGGCAGTGTACACACCCCTACACCCAGGCAGTGTACACCTACTCCAGGCAGTGTGCACCCACCCAGGCAGTGTACACCCCTACACCCAGGCAGTGTACACATACACCCAGGCAGTGTACACCAGGCAGTGCACACCCCAGTGTACACCCTAGGCAGTGTGCACCCAGGCAGTGTACACACCCCTACACCCAGGCAGTGTGCACACCCCTACACCCAGGCAGTGTACACACCCCTACACCCAGGCAGTGTACACACCCCTACACCCAGGCAGTGTACACACGCCTACACCCAGGCAGTGTACACACCCCTACACTCAGGCAGTGTACACACCCCTACTCTCCCGGGCATTAGGGAAGGTCAATCTAGGAATATCGTGTACCCTTTTCCACACTGTCCCGCCTATCCCTGATCGCTCGTGTCCTCCTCCTACGATGACGGGAATTAGGCAAATGGGGTCCCTAATTGCCGGGAGGTGGCCAGGAATGCTTGTGACGAGCCCCAGGTCTCAGGGGTCCAGATGTCAAAATTTCCTCCCCCTTGACTAGGTGTTTCGATGAGAGTGTATCTTGTTCACTCGAAATATATTGCCAGATATGTAAGGCCAACATGGAGTCTATTTTTGCTTCACTGAGAGTTCTAACTTGACTGAATTACGGTTTGTTTTTCCCCAGTTAGGTGAGAAAAATATCGTACGGGATACTGTGGTTTCTTCTCTCTTCTCTGCTGGACATTCCCGGTGAGGGGTGGCCTCTAGCGGCAGGTGGGAGAACTACTACCCGGGCGCGGCGGTGTGAGTGTGTGTCATTACCCCTCACTCAAGCGATAATTTTCTCGGCTGAGTGGCAAGTAGTGTCCTGGTGACAATATTTGCCGACAGTAAACCTTCATCATCTTTACTACATCTTATCTGCTTAGGCAAAAAACTTGGCGGAATAAGGGTTTTATTATCTGTTCGGGAGAGACGAGGCGTTGGGTATGGCTAGCAGGGCGCAGAAGGGACGCTACTGACGGCGACGCTGTGAAAGGTTTAGAACAGGAATGTTGTGGGAGGCGATGCTTGGTGTGCCTCCCTTACCGTGTTGTGTTCTCAGCCTTCGCCAAGTCTGCTGGGGTGAGCGGTAATGGCTGACTGGGGAAGGAGAGACAGATTTAATAGTTGTTTTCATTTTTGACAAGAGGGTGTGCAGTGGCCAGAGCAGGTAAACACTCCTTCACGTCCGTCCTAAAATAATCCACACCTGGGCGCCACAATGAATACCCCAGGACGTGGGAAGTTAGGACGGGGCCTAGTAGACCATGGGAAGCTAGAATAGAGCCTGCTAGAACATAACAAAATTAAATATGGTCCTCTAGAAAATTTATAGTTTAGGCTAAGACTATGTTGGGCAAGGTAAGCTATTCATAGGCTCCCTAGGACATGGATACATAGTCTAAGAGTACATAGAACATGGGCTGGTTGTTAGAACTGAGAAACCCTTATCTAGTGACTCTGAGGCAGTGTAATGGTTATAGTATAGGGGTTGTTTACATAGAGGAACATGTACTGAAGTAAACAATAATAACAAAATACGTATCAAGATGTTTAGTTCAACCTAGACTGTTTTCCGGAGTCGTGACATTTGCCAAGTGATTCGAGAGATGATTTAATACACTGTGGAATAAAATAAAAGAGGTATTTTAAATGTCATATTATTTAGACTAAAGATTGACATAATTCTTAGAGTTTGTGGACTAATAATAATTCCTAAATGTTAAATAAGAATATTTGCTATAATGCACTCCCCCACATAAGCTAAAACGCTGGAAAGACTATCAATGGAAAGTTATTGTTCAGAAAGTAGATTGATTATGCACAGAGGGAGAATATTTACCCTATATACCTGCTCTTAAATACTCCTTCACACACACACACACACACACACACACACACACACACACACACACACACACACCCCCTTACAACCTCGACCCACTGAACCCTACACTCCCTCCTAAATGGGTTAAGGTGAACACAGGTGAACCGTAAACCCAAGCGACATAAGAGGGAAATTGAACAGGTGAGAAGTTGGTGGGCTAAATATTACCTGTATATCGTTTTATCACTGTAAATAACACCTTTGTTCTCCCACTGATGACATCTGGCCTTCCTCCACCTACCCTCCACCTACCCCTCTGTTGTGTTTCCTGTCCCTAGTGAGGGTATGTGGGAGGGTAGGAGTGTGTGGGAGGGTAGGAGTGTGTGGGAGGGTAGGAGTGTGTGGGAGGGTAGGAGTGTGTGGGAGGGTAGGAGTGTGTGGGAGGGTAGGAGTGTGTGGGAGGGTAGGAGTGTGTGGGAGGGTAGGAGTGTGTGGGAGGGTAGGAGTGTGTGGGAGGGTAGGGGATAATTTGTGGGGGATGGAGGTTGAGTGAAGTATTGCTAAGAGTGCGTAGGAAAGGAGAGATAGAGAGAGAGAGACAGAGATAGAGAGAGAGAGAGAGAGAGAGAGAGAGAGAGAGAGAGAGAGAGAGAGAGAGAGACGCGGAGGAAAACTCAAGGGGTTGTCCTCCACCATGGCCGCCTCAGGACACAACCACCCCATAATCTGTCTATCAGTCAGTGTGTGTGTGTGTGTGTGTGTGTGTGTGTGTGTGTGTGCCATTCAGCTGTGTCTGTATTTCGCCTCATATGTGAATAATCTTTCTGTCTGTTTGTCTGTAAATTATAAAAAAGAAAGAACCAATTTCAGGTCAACCATTTATATAGTATTAAAAATATTGATATGTAAAGGAGTTGATAATAAATATTTAAATAATGTGTTTAGAATTGATCTTTTAAGTCAGTGTTATATAATGTGGTCTATTATTATTATTATTATTATTATTATTATTATTATTATTATTATTATTATTATTATTATTATTGTTGTTGTTGTTTTCACCAATAAGTCTTCCTGTAGGCCATCCATATATCAGTGTAACCCTCCGTTTTTCCATGTGCCCGTCCGTGTAGTCATGTGTCCGTGTGTCCGTCCGTTTTTCCATGTGTCCGTCCGTGTAGTCATGTGTCCGTGTGTCCGTCCGTTTTTCCATGTGTCCGTCCGTGTAGTCATGTGTCCGTGTGTCCGTCCGTTTTTCCATGTGTCCGTCCGTGTAGTCATGTGTCCGTGCGTCCGTCCGTTTTTCCATGTGTCCGTGCGTCCGTCCGTTTTTCCATGTGTCCGTGCGTCCGTGAGTGTGACTAATAATTGTAAACAGGATAACTCGTTAATAATTAGTATTTGTTTATCATAATTGTTCAGAGTTATCGCTCCTTGGATCTTTGTTGTGGTGTGCGAGAGGCCGGTGCGAGAGGTCGGTGTGAGAGGCCGGTGCAAGAGGTCGGTGCAAGAGGCCGGTGCAAGAGGTCGGTGTGAGAGATCGGTGTGTGAAAGATTCGGTGTGCTAGAGGTCTTTGTGCGAGAGGTCAGTGTGAGACAGACCAGAGTATGTGAGGTCAGTGTGCGAAAGGACAATCTACTCAAGGTCAGGGTGCGAGAGGAGTCGACAGCCAGGGTGCGATAGTAGCGAACTCCACCAAGGTGTAATTAGCCATGATAAAATCTGACCAAGTTGATAATTAAGAACTGAGATTGACACGGAAATATTATCCCTCAGTCCATCAATCCTTCTCCTGCTGATGAACGCCAGGGTGGGAACTGTTGATGAACGTCAGGGTGGGAACTGTTGATGAACGTCAGGGTGGGAACTGTTGATGAACGTCAGGGTGGGAACTGCTGATGAACGTCAGGGTGGGAACTGTTGATGAACGTCAGGGTGGGAACTGTTGATGAACGTCAGGGTGGGAACTGCTGATGAACGTCAGGGTGGGACCTGTTGATGAACGCCAGGGTGGGAACTGCTGATTCAAGAGAGTTCTATTGTAAAGATGAACTGAACGGCCAGACGATAATGGCATTTGTCACATCACGGAACACTACATTACGTAACACCACACCACGGAACACCACATCACGGAACACCACATCACGGAACATCACATCACGGAACACCAAACCACGGAACACCAAACCACGGAACATCACATCACGGAACACCACATCACGGAACACCACATCACGGAACACCACATCACGGAACACCACGGAACAACATGTGACAAGGAACAGCAATTAACACGGTGATCCAGGTGAAAAGTGAAGGATTTTACACCTGTTGTTCCTTCTTGCTAAAACTACATAGATGGAGCCATACCTTTTACGGCTTCTCTCTCCATCTAGTTGACTGAGGGTATAGAGAAGGCGTCCTTATTCCCATACACTCGCTGAGAGGGATGGGAGAGTAAGGTGAGAGGGAGAGAGGGATGGGAGAGTAAGGTGAGAGGGAGAGAGGGATGGTTAAGGGAGGAATGGTGAGGGAGAGTAGAGGGAGGGAGAGAGGGGTGGTTAGGAGGAGGGAGGGAGGTATTTTGATAGTTAGGGAGGGATAAAGAGAAGTATTTTGATGTTGAGGAAGGAAGAGAAGGAGAGAGGTATAGTGATGGTGAAGGAGAGGGGTGGAGGGAAGAATTTTGGTGGTGAGTGAGGGAGGGAGGGAGGGAGGGGGGTATTTTCATGATGAGGGAAGGAGAGGGTTAATTTGATGACGAAGGAGAGAGAGAGAGAGAGAGAGAGAATATGATGCACAGCTCACTCACTGTATATCATACCTGTAGTGTATAGGTGAGTGTGGTGTATACCTGACTGTAGTGTATACCTGACTGTGGTGTATACCTGACTGTGGTGTACAGTATAGCTGACTGGGAGACGGACACAGTGGCTGGGTAGTGAAAAAACGTGGTTCATGATCTGGGTCGTGGACGCTTCAGTTGTCAGATCCTCTCTTTATGTCTCCGCCAGAGAGAAAAAGAAGATTAAAACTCCTCTCGGTCATTACCTCTTGGTCAACCCGGCCACTGACCCCCTTGATGAGGAGGGTGTGGTCACGTGTGTCACCCTACGCACACACACCTCCTCACCATCATCACTCCCTCCTGACCGCCCCTTCCTCACCATTTCCACCCTCTCTTCTCCTCCTCTTCTCCACTACTCCCCCTTCTCCTCATCCCCTCCTTCTCACCACCACTCCTCTTCACCTCCTCACCACTTCCACCTCCTCACCACCACCTTCCACTGGCCCCCTCTTCACCGCCCCCTCTTCACCGCCCCTCTTCATCGCCCTCCTAACCTCTATGCTCACTCCACGCCTCCTCCTCCACTTCTCCACTACCTCTACTCCACCTCCGCCTCCTCGCCCCTCCTTCACCTTTCTCACTCAGCTGATAATAAATCAATCTATTTATTGTTGTAATATAATCCCCAAGTGTTCAAGAGCGTGTTTTATTTTCAGTTTACTGAAGAAATTGCTCATAGAAGATTATTACAATTATCCATTTATGTAATACTTTCCAACATTGATAAATACCCTACCAAGACTTTAATTTTCCACACGATTTGACGTCCAGGTTCCAAAAATATCATCAACTCTCTACAGTTAACTATTAACACAAAATTATCCGGGGGAGTCTTCTCTTGTCTCAAAAGACAAAAACAATTATTTTTCCGGCCCTCCCGATATAACTTACTTTTTGTATATACAAAGTGATTTAGATTGGTTATGCATCTTTTTCGTGTGACAAACGCCGAGCTGAACTACTTTGAATGTATTCCTCCGCACTCTATTGTACACAATCTGACGACGCTCGACGCTATCAACGATAAAATATTTTGCGAAAAGTCTTCTATTTTTTCCTTTTTTTTTCATCCACCGCTCTTAGGTTACAATTAAATGTTTTGTGTTGTTTCTCCATTGTGGCGGGTGGCTGCTGCTGCTTGGCGGTGCTTGTTGTGGCGCGGGGAGCCACAATGGCGCGTTTTGTTGCGCCATTCACTCCCTGGGCGGGAACAGACACCCGTGTGACAATGGCGGACAAAGAACACGTTAACAAACAAGTAAGAAATCCACGGCGAAAAGAGGTTGAAAGAGACAAAATATTCAGGGAGGGAATGAGGGAGGGAGGGAAGTAGGGAGGGAGAAGGATAAAAACTGTAGAAAGTGGAAAGAACATTGGCATGGAATATAGAGAAGGTGAAAATGGGTCAAAAAGTAAATTGGAAAAAATATACACGACTGTAAAATAATATTAACAAGAAAAAATTGAACTTAGGCGAAAAAAATATTAAGCGAGACATTAAGAAGGAAGAGTGCCTTAAAATTTGGGCTTCAAACTCACTGAAATCGCCAAGGACTTAAGAGCATCCCAGTTACATAATATCTAAAGGGAAAATATCCGAGAAGTTTAATGAAGTTTTTGACACATGACGTACTGGTTTTACAGCCATTGTTTTATAACCTTTGTGTGTGTACCAAAAAAAAAGGAATATCAATCAATAAATTAATAAAAGGTGAAAAAATTATAAACAATAAAGTTATATTAGAGAGAGTAGAAGGAGAAGAGGAAGATAATATCGAAGAACCAGTGAAAATGATCCAATTATCCATGAAACGATTTGTATTCACTTCACTGTGGTTAAGGGTCTCCTGAGCTTGACACACACACCGTCCTCCTGGCCACTGAGTCCATCATCACACAGACTCGAGAGTTATTGCTGTACCTCATTCCTGATCCTCAACCATCTCTCTCAGTCTTGCAGTGTGGTCGCGCTGGTAAATTCTACATAACATCTCTTGTCGTAGATAATTTCTATACTCTAAACACTATCTTTCAAATCTAGTGGTGAGAGGCGCCCCAGAATGTCCGGTTGGGTGAATTCCTTTATTTGGTTCTTTCTTAGACGAGTTGTTGTGTTCTGTTAAGTTCCTTCTTCTCTCAGCTCGTGTCCTTGAGAATCAGTTGCTTAACACAGAACACACTTTTGTCAGTGTGGTGATCGGTCTCGGGTTCCTTTTTTTGCGAATCTTGTTGGTAAAACTGCCCCGTGTACCAATTTGATTCGCAGCAGAATTTTACTATTTTGACTTCAATTTTTGACCCCGAAACAAAATATTATTAATTACATAAATGTCCTTTTATGAGAGTTCAATATAGTAGATCCAATAAATAAACTGTTCACTCACACGTCTCGTCTTGATTACAGTATAAAAGGAAAACGTAGAGAGATGGTAAGGTGGCAGCCACAGCCTTGTAAACATTGGACCTCGAAAGTATAACATGAAGCAGTTGCCAACTCTAACTAGTCTTACTCCCACAAGTGTTTCATAGGCCCCATGGCAGAAACAACAGCAGGACTATGGGTGACACCTCAAACTAAACCGTGAGACTTTATAACGAGAATCTCAGATAAACAAACCGAGGAAGGCAGAGCGCCAACTAGGTTCCTCGCTTAAGATAGAGAAAAAATTTCCCCCAAAGTCGATTGATCAGTGAAAAAATAATATATTAGAGAATATAGAGGAGCTCACAAGGTTGTTAGAAGACTCCAGATTACTGAAACATTGTATGAGAGACGCTTTTAGTGATGTAAATAAAGTAATGAAACTCATACGTGGAGAAAGAGTAATACAGTAATGGTTGTGCTTACCATACACGACAAGAAAGTTCAGTACAGTAAACATAAATACCTGTAAAACACACACACACACACACACACACACACACACACACACACACACACACACACACACACACACACACACACACACACACACACACACACACCCTAAACACTGTATGCTCACTAATAATATATATATTTATACAGAGAGCAATGTTCTAATACTCGAGTTCGGACTTAAACTTAATGAACTTATCACACAAACCAAGTCCAAGTCAAATCCAAGAACTCTAAGGAGACGATGCACCTTCAGCAGCTCCAGGTGTAATGATAACTCCTGATAGCCATTGTTATAAAAAAAAGAACCGAGCTCATTGGCTGGTTAACCTATCTTGGGGTGTCAGGCTCAAAGCATCAGGTGATCACAGCTTTTAAAATGAAGAACATGTGACACAACTTGGCTACAATAGTGATCAGCTGTGATGCGGTTACGGTACTCCTCCTGTGTTGTAATTTATACCTGCTGTGTTAATGTTGCTCAGTGACGTCACATACACACTCAGACTCGAACCTGGACTCGGACTTGGACTTAATAGGGACTAGACTTTTGTTTGTACTCGACTTCATTCAGCTGGACTTAAAGAATTAGGCCTCACCTACAAAATTATTCTCTCCTCACAATCTTCCTCACCCTCAACACCCTCCCTCTCCGTTCCTCATCCTCCCTCACCATCACACCCTGCTGCCTCTTCTTCACCACCTACACCCCCTTCCCCCTTCCTCCTTCATCCAAATATTCTCCCTCAATCACATACCTCTCCCTCCTTACCTCCCCATCACCCCATACTTCCCTCACCACACACGTTTCTCACCCCTCCCTCGCTCCCTTCACCCTTCACTCTCTTCCCCTTTTCTCCCTTCATCCCTCACCTCCATTTCATCCCTCACCTCCCCCCATCCCTCACCACCACCACCCCTCCCTCACCCCTTCACTCCCTTCAACCTTTTCCTCCCTCACCCCTCCCTCACCCCCTTCACTCCTCTCCCCTCTCCCCCCTCACAGCCTGGCCGTGTAGCCGCCATATTACAGGGTAGTCCTACCCTCCAGACACTGTGTTCGGATCCCTTCCTTGGTTACGACTTCGAACGATATTTTTTAATTACTTTCTACACAAGCCAAACAAACAGACCCGTGTAGCCGATCACTATATTATAGCAAAAGAGGAATAACGAGATAAATAGAGAAGATATATATCGATAAGGTAAAGAGATGATGATAGGAGGAATAGTGAGAGGTGAGAGAAAACGGAGGGCGGATGACGTTTCCACCAGATTGCCAGAAGGATCGAGGAGCTGGACCGTCCCCATGTCTACCTGTCTGTCAGTCCCTGTGTCTACCTGTCTGTCAGTCCCTGTGTCTACCTGTCTGTCAGTCCCCATGTCCTGCCTGTCTGTCAGTCCCCCATGTCTGCCTGTCTGTCAGTCCCCATGTCTGCCTGTCTGTCAGTCCCTATGTCTACCTGTCTGTCAGTCCCCATGTCTGCCTGTCTTTCAGTCCCCATGTCTGCCTGTCTGTCAGTCCCCATGTCTGCCTGTGTCTGTCAGTCCCCATGTCTGCCTGTCTGTCAGTCCCTATGTACCTGTCTGTCAGTCCCCCATGTCTGCCTGTCTGTCAGTCCCTATGTCAGTCCCCTGTCTGTCGGTCCCCATGTCTGCCTGTCTTTCCAGTCCCCATGTCTGCCTGTCTGTCAGTCCCCATGTCTGCCTGTCTGTCCAGTCCCCATGTCTGCCTGTCTGTCAGTCCCTATGTCTACCTGTCTGTCAGTCCCCATGTCTGCCTGTCTGTCAGTCCCCATGTCTGCCTGTCTGTCAGTCCCCATGTCTGCCTGTCTGTCAGTCCTCATGTCTGCCCTGTCTGTCAGTCCCTATGTCTACCTGTCTGTCAGTCTCCCATGTCTGCCTGTCTGTCAGTCCCCATGTCTGCCTGTCTGTCAGTCCCCATGTCTGCCTGTCTGTCAGTCCCCATGTGTGCCTGTCTGTCAGTCCCCATGTCTGCCTGTCTGTCAGTCCCCATGTCTGCCTGTCTGTCAGTCCCCATGTCTGCCTGTCTGTCCAGTCCCCATGTCTGCCTGTCTGTCCAGTCCCATGTCTGCCTGTCTGTCAGTCCCCATGTCTGCCTGTCTGTCAGTCCCCATGTCTGCCTGTCTGTCAGTCCCCATGCCTGTCTGTGCCATGTCTGCCTGTCTGTCAGTCCCCCATGTCTGCCTGTCTGTCAAGTCCCATGTCTGCCCCATGTCTGCCTGTCTGTCAGTCCCCTGTCTCAGTCCCATGTCTGCCTGTCTGTCAGTCCCCATGTCTGCCTTTCTGTCAGTCCCCATGTCTGCCTGTCTGTCAGTCCCCATGTCTGCCTCTCTGTCAGTCCCATGTGCCTGTCTGTCAGTCCATCTGCCTGTCTGTCAGTCCCCATGTCTGCCTGTCTGTCAGTCCCCATGTCTGCCCTGTCTGTCAGTCCCCATGTCTGCCTGTCTGTCAGTCTCGTAAGTATGGGTCTATGCGTCCCATGCTTCAGCCTTTCTGTTTGTCCGTCTGTTTGTCTGTTTATATGTTAATTTGCCTCTAATGGTTATTTTCACTCCCTCTCTGTGTGTGTGTGTGTGTGTGTGTGTGTGTGTGTGTGTGTGTGTGTGTGTGTGTGTGTGTGTGTGTTTTATCTATTTTATTATTGACGTAAATTCTGTTTCATGATTGGTCAATTTTCCTCCCTGACAATGTTTCTATTTTCTGTGAATGAAGAACAGTTTTTAATATTTCTTTGTGCACTAAGAATATATCAGTCTATTGAGTGTTCTTTCTTCGTTTGCTTTTCATATTTAATTGAATTCATAAATTTATTTCTTAATATTAATTTCTGGGTCTTTATAACTTTGTGTTGTTCACTATATTACAGTTGCCACACCTATTGTACCGCTTACCTCCACATGTACTGAGTTTCGGGTGGAGGTACAGTCAGTGCTACCCTACCCTACCCTACCCTACCCTACTCTACCCTACCCTACTCTACCCTACCCTACCCTACCCTACTCTACCCTACCCTACCTCTTCACTGTAGGTAACTATGGGATCTCTTCTATAACGACTTGAATAAACTATAAGCTATGAATGGTAGAAAAGTTCCAAGCCATGTTATCTGTGTCTAACCTTGAACTCCTAATGTTCTTTTGTGTTCATGTTTCTCCTGTGTTTGTTATGTTCTCTTGTGTGTGTTATTGTCTCCACCTCATAACAGAGTCGAGTTCTTTTCCGTTATCAAAGAGTTAATCATTTAGGCAGAAACATCAGTTCAGTATCTTCTTATTACCATTCATTACCTCCCTCAGAGTAAAGTGAGTGTGATCTTAAGGCAATATAATCAACAACTAAACGATGTCCTTTGATAATTTAATCAGCGTACACAGGGAGGTCTGAAAAAAACACGAGACTAGTGGGACATTTTGACCTCACGAGGGAGTTAACTGGCTGACTACCGAGTAATTTGACCTTATAATACCGAGTAATTTGACCTTATAAGGGTATTAATTTAAATGTGTACTGAGTGTAGTGTGTATCAGGCCATATTAAGATAGTCTTAATACACTTAGAGGTGTAGATGATGAAGAGTAGTCTGGTCTTTCAGTTTATTTATATTTTTTATTTGTTTTGAGATGTTACTTTTAAGGTAGAGTCAAGTTGAGTTAACGCAACCTATTACCTAGTTGTGGTACCTGTGTTATGGTACTGTTGTGAGGGACAATAAAGCTGTCACCACTTGGAGGACAATAAAGCTGTCACCACTTGGAGGACAATAAAGCTGTCACCACTTGGAGGACAATAAAGCTGTCACCACTTGGAGGAAAATAAAGCTATCACCACTTGGAGCTGTCACCACTTGGAGGAAAATAAAGCTGTCACCACTTGGAGGAAAATAAAGCTGTCACCACTTGGAGGACAATAAAGCTGTCACCACCTACAGGAAAATAGAGCTGGAGGAAAATACATCAGACCACGTATTGTATTAGTCTTTGGGGTGACATAATGAGGACAATAAATTACACTTTGAGGGTCTGATGGTTAGGTAGAATGACTTGCGAAATGAGGACAAGTAATTAAGAATTTGAGTTTTATCACTTAAGTCTTAATTACTAATCAAGGAACATCCGCACTCACACTCAAGGGGCAAGAAGCACTCACACTCAAGGGAAAAAGAAACACTCACACTCAAGGGATAAGAAGCACTCACACTCAGGGTATAAGAAGCACTCACACTCAAGGGGCAAGAAGCACTCACACTCAAGGGATAAGAAGCACTCACAGTCAGGGTATAAGAAGCACTCACACTCAGGGTATAAGAAGCACTCACACTCAGGGTATAAGAAGCACTTACTCTCAAGGGATAAAAAGCAATTCACACTCAGGGTATAAGAAGCACTCACACTCAAGGGAAAAAGAAACACTCACACTCAAGGGATAAAGTAACACACTCAAGTGCAAAGAGACACTCAACATGGACAAGTAGGTTGACACTTAAGTAAATACTTCAACTTTAAGATATAATATGTGTTTAAGCAGCTACCGTGTGTGTGTGTGTGTGTGTGTGTGTGTGTGTGTGTGTGTGTGTGTGTGAAAGGAGAGGAAGAGGAGCCACAATAAACCAAGGATACAGAATTACAGAAATACTACAGCGAAGGAGAAATGGAAAAACGGAGGATAATTCTGTTTTGTTGTGAATATTGAATAGGGTAATTGATGATGATGGTGATGGTAATAGTGATGATGATGATGATGATGATGGTGATGGTAGTAGTGATGATGATGATGATGATGATGGTGATGATAAAAGAAAAAAAATAAAGTGGAGAAGAGAACAAGAGAAATTCGAATAAAAAAGCAAGAAATAAACAGATGAAGAAATGCAATAAAGAATAAGAAAATAAAGACCAACAAAAACAACAAAACAAGATAAAGCGATGATAACAACTGCGATAAAGAACAAGAACAAGAAGAAGAAGAATAAGAAGAAAGGAAATAGAATAGAAGAAGAAGAGAGAAAGACAAGGTAAAGAAAGAATGAAGAGAAGGAAAAAAAATAGTGAAGAAAAATAGAGCAACTGAAGTGTGTGTGTGTGTGTGTGTGTGTGTGTGTGTGTGTGCGTGTGTGCGTGTGTGTGTGTGTACTGGTGGTGGAGAGGCTGCTGCTGGCTGGCTGTCTGTAGTGTCACGCAGTCTCTTCTCAAGTGGCCTAGAATGTGTAGTACAAATAATGGGAGGAATGTTGGGAAAAAATGTTGGTAAGAATGAATGACATACAAATACGAGAAAAGAATGTTGAGTGGAAATCTTAGTAAGAATGTCGGGTCGCAATTGATGGCAGGAATGTTAATGAGATTTTTTTTTTAGGAGAACTTTACGTTAAAATGTTGATAACAATGTTAAGTATAAAATGTTAAGAATGTCTCGTGTATATTTTTTCTAATGGTGGTTTAATGTTGAATGTTATGATAAAAAATGTTGATTATAATTTTTTAAAGGAAGAATTTTGAGTTTTGAGGGCCGTTCGGGTGATGGTAGCTGCTGGTCGGGTAATGGAAGTTGGTCGGGTGATGGTAGCTGCTGGTCGGGTGATGGAAGTTGGTCGGGTGATGGTAGCTGCTGGTCGGGTAATGGAAGTTGGTCGGGTGATGGTAGTTGCTGGTCGGGTGATGGAAGTTGGTCGGGTGATGGTAGCTGCTGGTCGGGTTATGGAAGTTGGTCGGGTGATGATGGTTAGTCAGACAATATTTTCCAGGATGTTGTTAGTCGGGATCAAGTGGGGAGGGTAAAGTCGGGGAAGGACCAGGAAGTCACAGGTAGTCGGGAATAAATTTATTGGAGGAATAATTACATTTGATCGGGAGGAGACGGGGAAATGGGGTGATTCACATTTAATCGGGGACTGATCGGGGACTGGTCGGGACGTGGACTCGCATAACGGTCGGGTGTCGGGTGTCGTGGGAAGGGAAGGGGGGGACAGCACAAAGAGAATTCACTGGCCGGAAACAGCCACACTGGAGTTTAATGAACAGAATAAAAAGATTAGATGAAAACTTGGAGTAAGACACGACTAGTGGGAGGACCTGAGGAAGGGAGGTGCTCATGGCCTCCAGCGACACACACACACACACTCTCTCTCTCTCTCTCTCTCTCTCACAACAGCATCTAGCAGGAGGCTGACCACCATGTTCTTCCCGAAATGTATTTGATATAATTCGGCAGCATAAAAATACTAATAAACTGGTTAGGTTAGATTAGATTAGGTTAGGTTAGGTTAGGTTAGGATAGGTTAGGTTAGGTTAGGTTAGGTTAGGTTAGGTTAGGTTAGGTTAGGTTAGGTTTCAGTAGTTAATGGCATAAATAAGCTGGGGGGGGGGGTGAATCTTCCGGTGACCCAAATAACTCGTCAATCAGACACAAGATTCTCTCCTACAGCGAGTGGCAGAACACACTAGGGAGGGGAGGTCCTCAAGAGACGGTGGTGGACCTTGTGGAAATGTTAGGTTTTGGGGGGAAATAATGTAACTTTATAAGTAGCGACTGTTGGAACAAAAGGTAGTTTGTAGCAGTCGTTTAAGGAGTCATTGAGGACAGACATTTATATTGTAGGAACCCATGTGACACGATGAACGACCTAACAGTGCGTGAGAGGACTGATGATGTAGCAGTCAGGGATGAAATAGTGATGAGGGTGATGACTATGT